>NC_071518.1:21515363-21555363 GCF_027887155.1 Malaclemys terrapin pileata
TTACTCAGAAATACATTCCTTTTCCCATCATGAAAGTTGCACAATAACTTTTTTCAAACACAACAAAATCCTTAGCCTTGAAATTCAGACTAAGTTAGGTTGATACTTTGCTCATATGCGTTGCTAATTTTTTTTCTGTTGATGTACTTTGATTAGTTTTCAGAGTGTTTTAAAAAAAATCCAACAGAAAGCAGCAACCCAAATCCTGATCTTTAAAAATCTCCTCCAGGAGATTATCTTGTTTGCATTGTTTTTCTATACTCTTGAATGACTAAGGAATGTTTACAAGATGATGTACAGTAAATAAATAAATAAAAAGCATGCACACAAAGCACATTATTTGTTAATGATGTTTGTGTGTGGGGCTCTCTGGAATTGCTTAGAAAATTGACTCCATTACAGCATGTTTAAAAGTTGGCATCATGCACTTTCAAACCTGGAGCAATCCTGACAATAAAAAGAAAACCACTGAATAAGCCAAAATGTATGCTTGCTTCAATAAAATCATAGTTGGAGCACTATTTTTCTCCTATAAAATGCCCACAATGGTTAAAGCATTTAGACATGTTCCCTTTATATTTCCTTTTCTATAAAGTGTCCATTCTTGTTTTGTCCAGACCATATTAAGTTAACCTGAAAAAGGTTCAATCCCTTTGTTTCAATGATTTGTGATGTGATGTTGCTGCTCATATTTCACTTAGTGTTGTTTAAATTGCCAATCACGGATCTTGCATTCTATCTGCTGTCAGCTTGGTTTGGATTATCACCTTGGATGTGGGGTTCAATGTTTTCACTATGTGGTGAGTACTTCCACATTCCACTTTGCAAAATCACATTATTCTAATGAGAATGCAAATGAAAGAAAAGCTGTGTGAAATGGCTATAGATGAGCCGCTTGTCAAAAATGTTTTACTTTAGGGGAAAAAAGAGAGCTTGCTCAACAGGGTAATGCATTGCATGTTCTAGATGGACTCCTCTTTAGAGCTGTGGCACATGGCCAAATGTGAAGGCAGCACATCTTCATTGTTACTGGTTCTTATTCATGGTGTTTAAACAACTCATGCAGGTTTTGACAGCTTTTTAATGTTTACGTAAACCACTTTATTGGAGTAAAATCTGCTCAATAGAAAATATTATAAGTGTTGGGTCAAGAAGAAACTATTTTTATTTTTAAGTAGATCATATGCATTTTGACTTCTCAGCAAAGCACAGACATAATGCCAGGTGTGTGTATGTGCGTGTGGGAGGAATAAACTTACTGTGTTGTAAAATTTGAATACAAATATAACAAAAAGCCTTTATTGTCTCATATGGTGGATTTAGGAAGTCAGCTGAACACTTGCTCTGTTATGTAGAATTGAATGTGTGCAGAAAGATCATGACTGGAAGATGAAATTACCCTCACTGAAGAGTACTAGAGAATTGTACAAAGATAACCTTTAATTAGGTTTAAATATGATATGCATTCACATGCCGACTTTGGCTTTTATTGATTCTTTATAATGGGTTAAAAGTATAAGATGACATCTCAAATCACCTTTAGGCTGGTCTTTATGACTGCCTGAGGTCTTGTTGTTAATATTCTTACTGCTATTTACCTCTATCAGCAATGAACAGACTAACATGACTCTCTGCTGATCCCTCAATACAATGGTCCCTCAATACAATTTCCATGCAATTTTTGTCTGAAACTGAGTTTTTCTTTGTGGACTAAAATGATTCAGGGCCCTCTGGGCGTACAGTGTCTGTCTGATGTGTAACAAGGTAAATACAAAAATAAAGTTGTATGTGAACCAAAATAACATAACGGGTTCATATTAAATGGAAGTACAAAATGTGCTGCCAGGAACTACTGATTGAAGTCAATAAATCTGGCATTATTATATTGCTAATATTTACAGGTCAGATTTTCAAAATTGCTCTGGTCCCACAACTGGCACTAGACTTTCATAAGAGTTCAGCTCCCAGTTAGGCACCAAACTAAGGGCCACATTTTTAAAAGAATTCAGCATTTTTGGTGCATAAACATCACAGTGCAAGCAGCTGTGCATTTTTGCAGATATTGCCCTTATGAGTGCCTAAATAGAAGGCTTTTGAAATTCTGGCCCTGATGGTGGGAGCTGAGTACTTGAAAATCTGGCCCTGCGGTCCTTTGAAAGTCTTGCCATTATAAATTTCTGTATTTTTGACCAATAGAGGATTTAATTTAAATTTTTAAGACTGTAATTTGCTATGCACAGTACTAGCTTGCAACACATTTTTTTAAAGATGTTATCTTTATAGAATTGACTTATTTGGAAACTTAACATAAGCTTCCAAGCCTACAGAAAATATGGAGAAATGTTTCTGTTTAAAATATGTTAAAAAATCTTGTCATTTACTGTGAATTTATTTAACCAGACTACCTTAAAATAAGTTATGATGTTATTTTAGATAAGAACCCTTAATCCTAGACACTGAAATCTAGCTAAACAAACACTAACAGGAGTACATTTTCAAAGTGTTGATGAGGGCTTTAGCTGTAGAGTTCCCACATGACCTGCCTACCTCTTTGCAAATGTCTTGGTTACATAGTGGCAGGAAAAACATATCATTGCTAATGAATAAGATATGTTCTTTCATATAATCTGCACACAAAACTTCTACTAAAGTCAACAGACTTTCTGCATGTGGCAGAGATTTGGGATATTACCTTTTACTTGTGGTTAGCTGTTGGCTAGCTTTGCTGATCGTAATATTGAAAACCAGCTTTTAAAAAGTCCCCCTGTCTGATGCATCTTTAAATCTTGAATTTATCAGCATAATTAGCGGCTTCCTTAAATGCATTGTTGTTCTGCATATTTCAAAGGTAGCGTAGCTCTAACTCAATCCACACAATATCATCTGAGGCTGTCTGTTGTAAAGGCAGCTCTTGCTCTGTTGCTACACAGAAAAGTGTTAAAAACTGAGTTAGCAGACTTTAGCACAGGTGAATGCAGGTGTGAACAAGAGTTACCTGCTTCTGCCAAAATGGAGCATGATCAAAATGGAGCTTTCTCTCTGGTAGCTTTGTTTTTTGGAAAATGTCTCCAAGTTTCACAGGTTAAAAGGCCCAGTGAGACTTTCAGGGAAGTCACCAGATAATTTTACAGAGACAGAAGAGAAGTAGGAAAGTAAGAAAGGAACAGGGTCAGGTTGGAGGTTTTAGCAGCTAGATAGGAGGCAAGAGTTGTTAGTGTTTTAGAAGCCCTTATGCAGAACTCCTACCTCCATTCTTGTCACCTGATGCTCTTGTGCGCTCATCCCCTGTGGGATATGAGTAACTAGTTCCCAGTCTAGGGATGGCAGTTCCTTGTATTCTGTGTAGAAAAATCAGTGCGGAGGGGGAGTTCTGTCAGAGGTTGGGAAAAGAGGATCCTTAGTTGCAGGTTGGAAGAGGGGTTCTTCAGTTTGGCTGGAGAGCAGAGAGAGGAAAGGGGGTTTCTTAAGAGGGAAAGATATGTGTGTGGGAGGATATGGAGGAAGGGGGGTCATTTCTCTGTTTCAACCCCTTGGATCATTGGATCTAATACAGGGGATGGGCGGGGGAGACTGAAGCTACCCCTGCATTTGGGGATGCTATTATTGGTGGCCTACTCCTTTTCTCAGGTGCTGTTTGCTGTATCTGCTGCTGGAGTGAGAGGCACAGAGCTCCTGCGGATAGTCAAGAGCAGAAAAAGTTGCTGAGAAGAGAGCAGAAACACTGGGGGTTTGTCAATTCATAATTTTGCTTTAATGTGTGTTAACTAACATGGTTGAAAACTGTAGTGTAGACAAGGAGATAATCATTTTACCTGTTTGTGTCCCAGTCCTAGAGTTTACGCTAGAGTTTACTAGGCAGTATTGGAGCAGAGAGAGTGATAAATAGAACTGAGGGAAGATGAAAGAGAAACAAAGGTAAGGGGGAAGCAGGGCCGCCCGGGGGGAAGGGGTGGCAAGTGGGGCAATTTGCCCCAGGACCCACAGGTGCCCCCACGAGAATATAGTATTCTATAGTATTGCAACGAAATTGCTTTGCTCCAGGCCCCCTGAATCCTCTGGGCGGCCCTGGAGGGAAGAGGAGGAACTGGAGAGAAATGGAGGGAAGACAGAGTAGGAGGGAGAGAAAGTAGAGAGAAAAAATTTCAGAGAGGGGAACAGGTAAAATAGAGCGACAGTGAGTGGGAGAGAATTATAGAAGCAAAAGGTAGATATAGATCACTTTAAAGGCTTCAGTAGATCTTTCTCTTGAGAGAACAGGCATCTTTGGTTTGGTTTAGAAGATTCAGACAACTCAGTATTATGGAGAACATCTGAATACTTAGTCTGCTGGTTTGCATGGGAAGTGAGGATGTGGTCAACTTTTTTGAAAGCTGGATGCCAGAACTAGGTAAATGGAACAGCATGAATACAGTACACTGTCCCCTCCCTCTCCCCCCATAAGCAGAGTGCAGAAGGGATCACAGAAAGAACTCTGCTTATCAGATGACAAGGCTAAGGATTGGGCAGAGTTTACTTGAAATTTGGGAGGCTTGACCTCTTAGGAACTGATCCTTTTAGTCAATGGAAAATTCCCATTGACTTCAAAGGGCTTTGGATAAGGCTCCTAGTGCTTCTCTCACATATTCTCCCAATTTCTTCTCTCAGAGCTTTCCACTCTTATCGCACACAGGCACAATAAAATAACACAGAGATTTTAAGGATCATCATTCTCTCCCACCTCTCAGTCCTGCAAATGCCATTTGCTGTAGTAGATCCTTTTCTTCCTTGCCTCACAAATCCTTGACCAGATGCTGGCTATGCTCCTCACCTCCCTCGTCGCTCTGTGTCTACCCTCTCAGGTTCTTGCTGTGCCTTGCTCAGCAGTGAATATGGAAACCAGAGGTAGTAGAGGCATGAAGCAAAATTGAAAAGAAAAAAGCTTATGCCTCACCTGCATTTATATGGTGAGTAACATTGGGGAGGGCTTTAAGTTCTCTAAAGTAAAGAACAGTATTACTGTTATAAGACAGTCACTAGAGAGGCAATTAAAAAAAAAAAGCTGAGATTCTCAGGTAATTATGTGATTTCAGAAGCTGGGCCTTCAGAGAAACATCAAACTTTGTGAGACTTATGATAAAATCATGAGAGTTGGCAGAGGTACCTGTCGGATAATTTAATTTTCAAGGACCTGAATGTACTTTATTACCCCGACTTAGGACTTGTCTAAGTGGTTCTTTTGTGTGCACTGGGGTGTGTGTGTAAATTTTAGTCCTCACTAACATATTGTGCACTAACTGTTTTGTATGGACCCTTCTGGCACACATTACAAGTGTGTGTTAATGTAGTCCTGTTCGAAACAGTACTTGTCAGTGCACACTCAGTATCTCCTGGTGTGTGCCAGCAGGGTCTACATGGGCCTGTTAGTGTGCAACATGCTAGTGTGAACTAAAATTTACACCCCTCTCATACACTGTGTACACAAGCCCTTTGGTCATTCAGGCCATAAAGTGAGAACTAATGATATTGAGGAAGTCATTGAGGGGGCTGAGTTTGAGGCCTTGATTCTGTGAAACAGACATGAATAAAGGATGGCAAGTTTTGTGTTTTCTGGAGAATACCCTCAGCTGAGATGGTGTTGATACCAGTTAAAATGCCTTCACTGAAAAGTGAAGAGGAAGATGAACAGATTATAAAAAATATTACAGTGACAAAGGACTACAGACATGATTCAGGCATACTCTCTCTCTCGCGCGCGCACACACATTCTCTCTCTCTCTCTCTCTGTGGTACCTCAGATTGCCTGCCTCTTCCATCCATTCTGTCTCAGATTATTTTTTAAATAAAAAACATCATTTTTCTTTTATCTTAAGATACAGTATCCCCTGTGCTCCCTTCTCCTCTCAGTCCCTCTGACATAGTCACCAGTCCAGCCCCAGGCTTGCTTTCTGCCTCTCCCAACTGGCTTTGCGAGCTTCTTCGTGAGACTCTACTTGACAAGTAAACAGTTGGCTGCAGCCCTAATTACAGATGGTTTTGTTACTCTAACATATTCCTCCAGTAAGAGGGAAATGCCTTGCTCTCAAGATTAGTCTTATCAAATGGATACAGAATGTCTGACATAGTCCCAACGTGATAAATAGATAGACAGTAACGTACAAATGTTAACTTTTTTCTTTTTGAGAAAAATCCAGGAGTGCAAAATATCTTGTTGGTTTGTCACTATCTTGTCAGCTTTGTTGCATTTTAATACAAAATGGAAAGTGAAAAGGGAAGCGCTTTCCTTGCTGTTTACATTTCTTTCATGGTTAAACTACCTATGCTTTTTATGTATTTCTCCATAAATATTGCTCAGTTACTCTATCGGTAGAGTAAAGCAAAACAAAACAAAAAAGCCCAAGATGATAATGATTCCCAGGGAAGAGATTCTTAAATTTAAAGGCTAAACTGAAATTTAAAATGATTTTTCTAGATTTCCGACCTAGATTCCCTTTCTTCCTCTCAATGCGTTTGTCCTTTTAAAGGAACCAATATGTTTGTATAACTGATGTGAAACAAGCTTGACTCCAAAAAGATTTAACTTAATATCTGGCTAAGCATTCAGAGGGTAGTCCATCTGTAGAATGTACATTAAGGACCCTGGCTGGAGCGCAGCTAGTCATGTATGATATCAGGCACACAAATGTGACGTGATGCCCATATACTCTTGAGTATAATTCAAAGTGCCATGCAGCTCTATGGGTAGAGAAGCTATAAACACAGTTGTCACAAATGAGAAAGAGTACAGGGTCATATTCAGACTGAAGAATGAAGAAGCATTAGAACCAGTCATCAAGTCTTAATGAATGTGTTAATTAGGATATAACAGAATATAGTCTTTGTTCAACAACCTTGTGGCAAACACTTAATTAACTGTTTCTTCACCAAAAACAAATACAGACTCAAAAATGAAAACACTGCAAGGAAATCTTAGTAAATATACAATATATAAATAAAACCAAAATGACATTACATGTTTTCATAGTGGGTCTTTTCTTATTTTTCTTCTCTCTAAGCAGACCTGCACAGAACATGTGATTATCTGCAGTTTATAGGAATAAGTACACATTTAATCTACATAATCATCAATCTTTCTTTATGTAAAAATGATTAGTAAATAGGGTTCTTAAGCAACTGTTTAGTTTACACATTGGCATCATAGATTAACTTATTTCTAAAACACTTGATTTTATCACTCTGCTTAATGATTTGTCACATGATTTATTGGGTAATATGATGAATCACGTTAGATTTATTGTTTATCCTATAAATAGTGCAACAAATCATTATACAGTGATAAAACCCAGCAGTTTCACAAGAAAGTCCACCTATGTTGTCTTCACGTACAACAGGCTACTGTTTTACAGTAATTTGATGGTTCTCCTCTCTGTTTCTAGTTTTATTATATCCGGCTAGTAAGACTCTCAGTTTAAATTAAATGGTTTTACAAAATAATGGTGGAGTCATAATCTTATACTCCAGCCATATTTATTTTATACCAAAAAATAAAGTCTAACGTCTGATGGATGATAAATGTGTGAATTTATTCGTGATAATAAATGCAATATTCTTTGTTAGAAAGGCATTAAATGTAATGGCAGCTTTTCATATAACAGCATGTCAGTTATGTTTTTCTTGCCTTAGTTTTATGTTGTGGTTGACAAAAAAATGTTGCACTGATCTTAGTAATTTGTGGGGTTTTGAACCCACACTACATATGCATTCAGAGACTTAACTTAAAAGCTAATCTGATAGTTGGTGAATTTAATATGATGTTTGGCAGTCAGGTATAGGGAGTGGTGGTTTTTTTTTTTTCAAGATGTAGTGGCTCTTCTTGTGAAAATAGCAAAGTATGGCCCAGTGATTAGGGCATGAGGGACAGGAAGTAGAAGCGGTATTGCTGAAAAATTGCCTGATGTCATTGCTGGCATGGGAAATACATGACTGTGGATAAGTAATTTTATTATATTCTGCAAGACTAGCCTTGTGTCTTATACTATTGTAAGCTGCAGTATTTTGGACTATTCAGTTAGGATAATGTAACATTAATTTTTATTGGTTCACAATAGCTTTCATACCTTGACTGTTGGGTTTCATTTTAATCAAGTAGAGGGGGTGTAAAGACACAAAGAAAATAAAAATAATAAAACAAAGAGGGAAAGAACTCAGTTGTTTTCTTTTGTCAGCACTACTAAACAAGCCGATGGGTCCCCTTGATCCCAGCTGCCCCAGCAGTGTTGATATGAAGTGGTACCATTTCTCAGAATAGTGGTTATAGCATTTAATAGATTTGCCCAATAGCAGAGCCTAAAGATATTACTATATCTAGAAGCCCTAGTATGGACCAGGACCCCATGGTGGTAGGTGCTGTACAAACAGTGCTTTCATCCACCCTTGCATTTTGGCCATCAGTTTGTCCAAATACCCCTTTCTCCCTTTGTTCCCTTCGCTCACTACTATTCCTTTACAGCGGCCATCAGTGTTACATTCACTGGGCTTCATTTTCAAACTTGTTCTCTTCACCCACTCCGATGCAAAATTCAGTCCTTAAAAGCCTAAAAGCTGATTTGCCAAATGTAGGATTTGAATAGCCAGATGTGAAAATTGGGCTCAACTCAATCAAAATCCTAAGCATCAGTACAGCTTTAATGTAACATGACTTTGCGGCAAGACTGCGAGCTGGAGTCCTTAGCTCTAGCCAGGCAGGTTGTTGTGCATGGCTGGATGATAGGGAAGAATGTGTGGTCCCCACCCCATAGAGTTTTTCCTAAAAGAGTACACCTACCCTTTCTGTTGACCCACTGGGCATGACCCTGACATGCCCATAATTACTCCTTTCATGTTTTCAAATGAAGAGCTATACAGAGATCTGCTCCTCACGACACAGGAGGTGTGGAATTCCTTCGTACTGCCTTCATACACGGGTAATGCGACATTGGTGTTTTAAGGCCTGTATAAAGGGGCCCAGGACTTGGCCCTGCTTTCTTTATACGTTCAATTTCCTCCAGTTAACCAGTCTTGGGAAATTTGAATATAAACTTCATGTTAAAATAAAGGGCTAAAAATATTAGATAAACCTTTCCTTTGTTATTCCAATCTGGTAATCCTCAAATCCATCCAGTTTCTTCCTTATTATACCTTACTGACAGTCCACTTGGTTGATAGTTGAAGGAAAGGAGAATGAGGGACAGGTAGTGTGAGACTGAGTAAGCAAAGCCACCCAGGACAGGAGAGAAGCAAATTTTTAAAGTCATGCTGGAGGAATAGCTAGAGATATTTTTGGTTTAAGTTATGGAAAACTTAGGTGTACTGAGGGTCAAGTGGAAAGTGTGCTGGAGATCAAAATGTCAACTCCAAGTAGTTTTAATGTGTCTGAGTTGATTAAAGAATAAAATCTTTGGGCAGGCAGGAAGTAATAGGAGGTTAGTGAAATTGAACAAGGGCTCTCAGACAGACATAGTTAATCCATTAGGAAAATCCTAATGACAGAACCCAATAAAGAAACGGAAAGAGATCGGGAGAGAGACTTCATCCCATCTCTTCCTCTCCCCTTCCCTGTCCCACAAAGACATTGAGTTAGTGTTTTTTCTGGAAGGCCCTCTCCAGTGCCTCCTGTTGGGAGTGGCTGAGATTGGTGTAGTAATACTGCCATTTCCAGCAAAGTCCTCTTCCGTGTCAGTGCCCACAGACATGTCCACGTGTGCAGTCCTTGTCCTTGATGTCCTAAACGTCAACATTAGCTCCTCCTTGGAAAAGCTCTCCATCTTCTCTGGTGGCAGAGACAATAAAGCTATGGCTCTTTCAGGGGCCTCCAGTCCTCCTCCTTCAGCTGCTCCTCTTTCAGTCTCACAAGCCCAATGTAGTTCCATACAAACATTCTCACCTTGTGGACATTTTCTCATAGCCATGTGCATAACCATCTGAACTTGGGGACAGGGCCTTAGAAGCAAACAAGAGGTGGAGAAAGCTGGGGAAAAGGAAAGTGTCTGCAGAAAGAGTGTTAACAGCACCCATCCAAAACATGCTCAGTAATGCAGAGCACTGCTGTAAACAGCAGCCTGGATGGCTGCACTGACTCCCTCCCACCCAATGCCCAGCTCTCTCCATGGCTGGCTGAAGGCATCCCCACTTTCTTCTGCTCCCTCAGCAGCATGGCTGGAGGCACACCCCTGGGAGGGCCTACAAACTTGAAAGCAAAAAGGTTCCAGTGTCCTCTTTAAGGCTGGAACATGCAATCATGACATGGTGTTGCTGATGCTCCCCCAACAGCCTGCCAGAAGCTCCTATCCAGCTGAAGTGGTGACCGTATCAGCCACAGGAGCTTCAGATCCCTCTACTTCCTTCCCTTCTGTACATTCTACATTAATCCTGTCTTCCTCCCTATGTCACAGTCTGGTAAGTGCTTCTGCTGCTGCTTCTTTCAGTCTGGCTATCAGCTTGAGAACAAGTCTCAGGGACTTCTCTTTATCAGCATCTTTGCAGACCAGCCCTCCATGCCAATCAAGTGACTTGGTGAAATCCAGACCCACCAGTTCCACTGGGCATTTACTGATGATTGCTTCCTCCTGGTGCCCAGTGTAGATTATGCTATATTATTCTTGCTTAACTTAGAGCTTTTGATTTAGCATTCTTGTTTAGTAGTTGTATTCCACAGGGGATATTGTTGGGTTCCAAATCTTTTGTCAGGGTAATTGAGCATAGCATCTTTACAGGTTTGTATTTCAGAAGATGCATTATCTTTTCTTGTCCATTTGTTCTATTAGAGCTATTCAAAATTTTCACTCTACAGATCCTCTGAAAGAATTTGAATTTTAGGTTGATAATTTATTTTTATGCTGAGGATGCAATTTTCTTTCCCTGCATGTGATGATTAATAGACTTCTCTCCATAAATTAGTAAGAAAAAGATGATATAGGTAAATTGTTAACAAAATAGAAGAATTTCATTATATGCAGTGTTGTGCAAGCATTTCTAGTCCTCTAACTATATACTGATTAAACATCACCTACCTCTGGATGACTGAGGAGCAGATGTCACTTGTTGGTTATACTTCCTAAATATTTCCCTGAAAAAATATATTTTACAACATATTACAGTTAAAATTGACCTTTCTTCTACTCCAAAAGAATGGGAGAAACAGTTTTTCTGACAGGTTTGGTAAATTTCCAAAAAAAAAAAAAAAAATCCCTAATAGAGGTTGTTACATCTGGAAAAATGTCATCTTAGATGAAAGTTACAGCATGCTAGATAGATTGTCAGTTTATTTCCTAACTTTAGCCTATGCACAGAAGTGGATTTTACACACTGATCTGCAATGATATAAATTAGAAATTGCAGATCTCCAGCAGTCAAAATTCAGAAATGTGGTTTTCTTTTGAGACCAAGAAGTTGCAGAGGTGGTTATATTTAAAATCTGAAAGCCCATCCTCATTCCTGGGTAGCTCTCCAATCATGCTGCATTGTGTCAATCTTGCACTGAGAGCTGGGTGAACTCTTTGCAGTGAACATTTTCTTCAATGAATTTAGTCACCTTTTCTGCTCACAATTTACTTGTGAGAAGAGTTTGATTTTATAACTAGTCTGTATGTTCCAAATAATTTAATAAATAGTTATCAGCATATTTCAGCCTCAAGGATTGGTTAACAACTGTTTGTGAATACTACTTCCAGTATTCATTATTCATGCTGTATGATCAGTCACCTAAATTATATGGTATTTCTCCTCCTTCCTTGATGACTCTTTCAAGCTTTCAGATTGACCACGTGTATCTTTCTGGAGCAAAACTATTTGTGACAATTTTTCTTTCTGTGAGTATTTTTGCTAACAATTATTCATAAAAATGTTTGTGGAAAGCAAATAAAAGGTGCTCTCAATACCACTGAAGTAATGTCACACTTTTTATTAGAACAAACATTTGTGAATACTTCTTTTGCAGAATTTGCCCAATTTTCTTCATACCGTTAATTTGACCACCTTCCATGGGTGAGGAATTGTAGGAGTTTCTTTTAGGATTTTTCTTTCCTTTGCCACATTGATGAAAATGACCACAAATGTCTTGCAAACATATTTTCGTTTAAGTCTATGGCAAGTTCAATCTGGTTGTCTCTGCTGGTATTTGGGGTAGATCAGCCGTTCTTTATGGCATCTCATGTTTTTGATGCCAAGAAATTAACTATTAGACTTGGGGGGGTGGGGGTGGTGGAACAGGACAGGAGTTAGGCTAGCTGCCAGCCACATTAAAATTATTTTTGTAACCACTCCAATATATGTCCTAGAATTTAGGGACTCCGATATATTCAGATAGAACAGCTTTATATAAAGGGTAGTTGAAATATGGTCGAACAAACTGCTGAAGTCAGCACTAGAAGCAAATAGTGTAAATCAGTTCAAGGAGGAGTTTTTGAAGAAGGAAAGGAGAACCGGCTAGAGCTACTAGCTAGAAGTTCAAGTTTCAGATGATGAAACACAGATTGATTTGTATTTCCTGAGGTTATGAGGGCAAGTCTTCATGGGCCATATCATCCTCTTTGGGCTGTTAAGTGTTTCTATGTTCAATTGGGGGGAGGGATAGCTCAGTGGTTTGAGCATTGGCCTGCTAAACCCAGGGTTGTGAGTTCAATCCTTGAGGGGGCCACTTACAGATCTGGGGCAAAATCAGTACTTGGTCCTGCTAGTGAAGGCAGGGGGCTGGACTTGATGACCTTTCAAGGTCCCTTCAAGTTCTAGGAGATGGGATATCTCCATTAATTTAAATTTAATTGTGCTGCATTTCATTCTCTTTCAGTTTGGAATGATGCACATGTTTTTCTTTTTTGTATAGTCTCTTTAGATAAGGTGTTTTGGACTGGGATGCATACCAGGCAAATTCAGTTTTCTGCACACTGGGGAACCTCATTGACTTCCGTGGGATTCAGTGATGTAACTGGGAGCAGAATTTGGCTCATGAACATTTAAATTGTGGCATGCCAGTTCTAGGGAGGACCTGTATATAACCTAGTACACTGCTTGGGTCTGACTTATTATGGCATGGAAATTTTAAATGTAAACTCAACTGCAAATTAACTCTTAGTAATTCTGGAATGATATCGCATTCTCAGTGTTGAAATATGAGATTGTCTTTAGGAAGGTGGTGTGGCCCAATAGATAGAGCACTGGATTGGGATTCAGGAGAACTTGGTTCTAACCTATGCTTCACCACTGATCTACTGTGTATTTTTTAGAGCACCAAAACAATTATTGAATGTGGGTCAAAAATTTGACAAGAGTTTGTGGTAAAAAAATAAATTAGGAAATGTTGAAACGTAGTTTTGACATTTTTGAAACAATTGGTTTCAAAATTTTGTTTACAAACAACATTTTAGAATTAATGATTCAAACTGACACTTTCAAAACAACATTCAAAACATTTTGTTCCATCAGAATGGTTTTGTTTTTGTTTTTAGTTTTTAGTTTTTAGTTTTGTTGAATAAAACTGAAAAAATAAAAATCAATTCGGTTTCAAATGTACCAAATTGTTTCGGGGGGGGGGGGGGGGGGGAGAGGGGGAGGTTCGGTTCAGCCACCAAACAAAAAAAAATGTGCTCAGCTGTAGTACTGTGTGACCTTGGGCAAATCACTCCACTCCTCCATGCCTCTGTCTCCCTCTATTTGTAAAGTTCTTTGAGTACTATGGAAAGGTACGACGTAAGAGCTATGATGATGAAGCTAGTAAGGTTGCTAACAAAGCCCTCATGGGAAGAGCTTCACAAAAATGTTTGCATTGGATGCAAAAGTGCCGAAATTTGACTACTTTTATTTTTCTGGGGGAGGGGAAATGTACCTAAAATATTCCTTTCTCCTGATGTCCCACAGTGGTGGTCATTTTTTGCCAGTGAGATTGCTTGTAACTTAAGGTCAGATTCTGATACCCTTATTCAGATTGAACAATTAGTTTCAATATTTTGTTTACAAACAACATTTTAGAATTATTGATTCAAACTGACACTTTCAAAACAACATTCAAAACATTTTGTTCCATGCTCACTGAGGTTCCAATCCTACTTCCAGTGAAGTCAATGGACGACTTTCTGCTCACTTCTTCAGGAGTTGGATTAGGGCCCAATAGCTTGATTCTACAAGGTTCTGATCTCCCCAAACTATATCTCAAGTCAGTAGAAGTTGTAGGTGTTCAGCTATTTAGTGGAATGGACCTTGTGTTACTTAGTTCCTCAAAACTTCAGGCAGATAACTGGATAGAGACAGTATGAAATGCCATAAAAATCATTATTAAATGGTGAAAATCAAATATTTGTGTTACTTTTTATTTTTTTGTAGTTTTCTTTCCTTTTTGGAAAAAAAGTTTCTAAAGATATATGTTTTATTTTCAAGGATGAAGCAGATTATGATGGTGGATTGTGCTAGGTGACTTTGGTTTATATCACTTGTGTCAGGTTTTCTGGAAAACCTTCAAAAAGAACAAACAGAAATTCTATTTTGTTTTAGTATTGTAACCTTTCCTTCTCACAGTGTCAGATTAACAGGAGACAGGTGATGAGCAAACCTTAAAGATTCATAGGTTTTGTTTGAGTCAGATAAGCACCCAAAATATGGATGCTTATCCAAACTGTCATTCCACTGGGATTCTTGTGTAATGTAGCAGATAGTCTCATGAGATTTTCAATCCTTTCTCCCTTTCCTGGCATAAAAATCCTGTCTGTCATTCTGTCTGTATATACATTCATTAATGTGCCCATCAAAATGGCATGAGAATATAAATACAACTCCGTTTTTCCTGCTGTATTTCAGCAGTTCCAACGACGCTGGAATCCAGAAGTGAAGTTCCACAACAATGCATAATAATAAGAAAAAATTAACTTCACTCCTGTAAACTACCAAGCATATTTGGTTTTTGTTTCATAGAAATGCCTAAGCTGTTTCCTGCTTCTTAGCTGTAGATGTGCTGGTATTAAATTTAAGACCCAACAGAATAGTAGGAACAAGGCAGAGCTGGCCTTACAGAAACAGAGCTGCAAATGATTGGATCCCGTTTCCCATAGGTTTCCAAGTCTGCAACTGAAAATGTCTTGTAACTCTATTAGGAAAGACCCATTGTGATCAATACAACCAACAGGGCTGTACAAGTATCTCTCAGACTGCAATGAAAATTGCACATCACATGGTACACAGGGGACTTCATATTTTTCACACAGATTCTCTCACCCCACGCCTAGCCTTTGTTTGCACAGCAGCTCCTCGGTGTGATGTAGTTTTGTTTCAAAATACAGTAATGGAACCTGGTCCATTATTAGAGTTAGTTGCTCATGAAATTCAATTCAGTGCATTTGCTGAGATTCTGTTAAAATGGATCAAAATAAAAATAGATTTATTTTGGATAAAACCAGCTTTTAGGGAAGGTCTAGTGTACAAGACAAATAAATGGCTTCTTGCTACAGGCTCATCTACTTTAGCTTTTAGCTGTAGAATTAGTAATGGGTGAAGCTCAAAAGATGCTGAGGTTCAGTTTGGATTGGATAATTGCTTAAAAGTTTGGAGGCTTATCTGCAGTTTAAAATTTGGGTCTGTAAAACTGAAGAACTGACTTTTCTTACACTGTTCTTGCATTTCTGCTTCTGGTCATAGAAAAAACTTGAAAGCTGATATATACAAACAATTAAAACCAACTAATGCAGTGGTTCTCAAATTTTTGTACTGGTGACTTTCACATAGCTAGCCTCTGAGTGCAACCTCCCTTATAAATTTAAAACACTTTTTTTATATATTTAACACCATTATAAATGCTGGAGGCAAAACAGGGCTTGGGGTGGAGGCTGACAGCTCAAGACCCACCATGTAATAACTGTGACCCCTGGTTTGTGAACCCCTGAACTAACCAACTTTAGCAAATTTTGCTGAATCTTAAATGTTAACATTTTGGGTTTGGCGAAATTAAGCATACAGTGCTAGAGTAAAATGATATAAATTAAGGTCTCTAACGCAGAAAAAAAGTTAGATATATTTATTGGGCCAAATTATGCTCTTAGTTACACAAGTTCAAGTCTAGGGCAATTCCATTGATGGATTTACACTAGTGTAAATGACAGCAAAATTAGGCCCATTGACTTCCGTGGGAACTTCGAGTGCTCAAGAAATGCAAAATCAGGCCAGTTTACACCCTGACCAAAATTCTCAAAAACAGGAGTTAAATATTTTGAAAAGTACTGATCAGCTAATGACTTCGGTGGAAACTGGCAGATGCTTAGTGACTTTGGAAAATCAGGATTTGTTTTTTGTAAATAAAACCAAAATTATTTAATTATTGTGAGCAATCTATGGAAAATATTGGTAAGAATGGGCTCAGTCATGCAAGGAGCCTAACATTTTGACCCCTGATGCAGTGAAACAATCACATGCTTAACTTTTAGCACATAAGTAGTCCCAGCAAAATCAAGTTGACTTCAGCAGGACTTCTCCCATGCTTACAGTGTGGCTCAGCACATTGCCGATCAAGCCCTGTTTTAGTGGCTTTTGTAGGTTCTGATGAATAAAAGGTTGCCTGTAATATCTTTTTGTTTATTTTGTTGTTGTTGTTTTTTTTTAAAAAAAACAAAACTTTTTTTGGTTTAAAAACTTTTTTATTTTCTCTGTGGATGTTAGAAAAACAAAATACTCTCTCTGAGGTGTACAGGGAGTCTTTTATAGACAGTGTATTTAGCTCAAAGCACATGGAAAAATGACTACTTGACTAGGTTAGCTTTAGGTACCCTCAGGCTCTTTGAGATTAGTTTTAGATTCATATGCTATGGTCATTCATTGACCAAGCTGTTTCAACCCTTGTACATATCCAACAAAGGATCATTTCCCTCAGGCATGGTTTTCTTTCAGTCATATTTAGCAAACACCATTAAACACACTTGGGTCTTGCACTGAAGAGAGAAACAACTTGATATGTACACATTTCAAAACAGTTTTCTTCTTGTGGAAGAACACAAAATACCCTGTTAATTGTGTAAATGTAAATTATTTTGCTAAGTCTTACTTTCTGCAGACTTGTCAGGGATTCTCTCTAAGTAATGCACTATGCTCAAGTTCTCTACTTGCTGTAATTTCCCCAGTTTTCAGTCACCAATACCAAAATATATATTTGATTACAAACTAACAACTTCTAATTTCTGTTTGGCATTGATTGATATAATAGTGGGATGTAAAATAAGCAATATAATGGCATATTTCTTAGCTTTTTGACAGCCGTTACAGTATTTAGTTAGGTTTTGTTCTTTTTCAGTATATTGCTGCATATTACAAGTTTAAGCTTTTTCAACTTTTCAGTTTGGTGCTATTTTGAAAAGGGTGTTCTAGGTAAAATATTTTAGACCAAAATACAAGAAGGGGTGAAATTGAAATTTCACCAACTATAGGCTGGTGTGGGGTGCAAAGCTAGATGGAATGCCATCCAAGAGTACTGCTAAACCACAAACTTACAGCATTCTGCACAGCTAGTATCCCTCTTAGGCAGAGTCCTACTGGATTCAGTTGAGCGTGACTCAATGCAGGAAAAGTAAATGTTCACACATGAAAATCTGTTTGTAGGATCAGGTAGCAGGAAGTCCAGAAAACTGTAAATTTAGGAGTGGGAACTGTTCTCAAAGTGAAAATCTTTGGTTCTCAATGGCGCAAACGTCTCATTTACTTCAATTGAGATTTTGCTTGATTAAAGAACATAAAATTTGGCCCACTTTCATCATCATGGCAGGGCTGGCTCCAGGCACCAGCAGAGGAAGCACGTGCCTGGGGCGGCACATGCTAAGGGGCGGCATTCCGTTCATTCTTGGGGCAGCTCAGCAGTCTGGGCTCCTTTTTTGTGTGTGTGTGTTTCGGCAGTTCGGGCGGCAAACATTTTTTTTTGCTTGGGGTGGCAAAAATGATAGAGCCGGCCCTGCTCGCCGCCCTCCCCCCGGCGCTCTGGCTGCCGGGGAGAGCGGAGCCCCAGCCGGGGCTCACCGCCCTCCCCCCGGGGCTCCGGCCGCCCTCCCCCGCTGTGCGGGGGGTTGGGGGCGGCCGGAGGCTTTTTTGCCTGAGGCGGCAAAAAAGCCAGAGCTGGTCCTGGGTACTGGCCAAAGTTTTCAAAAGTTCCCATTAATTTTGCGTGCATTGGTTTCTCAGGGTGTCATATTTTGCTCTGGGTTTAACCTTGCTCAGTGCTGTGTGTAAGGTCACGATCTATACCTTAATGTAACTAAATGTCTTTTGACGTTTTAGGGCCTTTGATTTTTAGGTCATTTCTGATTCCACTCCTCATTTGTGTAATGTGTTGTCCATAACTACTAGAAATTCTAAAATTCAGCTTTCAAAACTAAATTGAAGTGCTACAGTGTTTTTGTAGACTAGCATGCAGTTATTTTTTTTATTTAATAATTCACCCAAGAATTCTGAAGGAACTCAAATATGAAATTGCAGAACTAGTAACTCTAGTATGTAACCTATTGCTTAAGTCAGCCTGTGTACCTGATGAATAGATGGTAGCTAATGTAATGCCGGGTTTTAAAAACAACTCCAAAGGTGATCCTGGCAATTACAGACCAGTAAGATTAACTTTAGTACCAGGCAAATTGGTTGAATCTATAGTAAAGAACAGAACTATCAGACACATAGATAAACATGACATGTTGGGGAAGAATTAACACAGATTTTGTAAAGGAAAATCATGCCTCATCTATTAGAATTCTATGAGGGTATCAACAAGCATGTGGACAAGGGTGATCCAGTCAATAAAGTGCACTTGGACTTTCAGAAAACCTTTGACAAGTTCCCTCAACAAAGGTTCTTAAACAAAGGAAGCAGTCATGGGCTAAGAGGGAAGATCCTCTCATGGAGCAGTAACAGAATAAAAGATAGGAAACAAAAGGCAGGAATAAATGTTCTATTTTCACAATGGAGAGAGGTAAATAGTGGGATCTCCAAAGGATCAGTCCTGGGCTCTGTGCTGTTCAACATATTCATAAATGATCTGGACAAGGGGGCAAATAGTGAGGTGGCAAAATGTTCAGATAATACAAAATTACTCAAGATAGTTAAGTCCAAAGCTGACTCTGAAGAGTCATAAAGGGATCTCACTAAACTGGCAGATTGGGCAACAAAATGGCAAGTGAAATTCAATGTAAGTGCAAAATAATGCACAGTAGAAAAATAATCCCAACTATACATAGAAAAAGATGTGGTCTACATTAGCAGTCACTACTCAAGAAAGAGATCTTGGAGTTGTCATGAATAGTTCTCTGAAAATATCCACTCAACATGCAATGGCAGTCAAAAAAGCTAACAGAATGTTAGGAACCAATAGGAAAGGGATAGATAATAAAACAGAAAATCTCATAATGCCACTATATAAATCCATGGTAAGCCCACACCTTGAATACTGTGTACAATTGTGGTCGCCCCATCTAAATATATATATATTAGAATTAGAAAAGGTACCAAGAAGGGCAAAAAACTGATTAGGTGTATGAAATAGCTTCTATACAAGGAAAGATTAAAAAGAATGGGACTGTTCAGTTTAGAAAGGAGACAACTAAGAGGGGATGAGATGGAGGGCTATAAAATCATGATGGTGTGGAGAAAGTGAATAGTAGAATGTTATTTACCCCTTCATGTAAGATAAGAACTAGACCTCACCTGATGGAATTAATAGGCAGCAGGTTTAAAACAAACAGAAGGAAGTACTTCCTCACACAATATGCAGTCAACCTGTGGAACTCGTTGCCAGGGGATGTTGTGAAGGCCAAAAATATTCAAGAGAGAACTAGATAGGTCCATCAATGACTATTAGCTAAGATGGTCAGGGATGCAACCCCATGCTCTGGGTGTCCCTAAACCTCCAGCTGCCAGAAGCTGGGACTGGATGACACGGGATGGATCACTCAATAATTTCCCAGTTCTGTTCATTGCCTCTGAAGCATCTAGCACTTGCCACTGTTGGAAGACAGGCTACTGGACTAGATGGACCATTGGTCTGACCCAATATGACTGTTCTTATGTAAAATTTTATTATCTGTAAAGTGCCATGAGATATTATTGCATGGAAAGTGCGGTATATGTTTTTATTGTATTGTTTAGTCCTTGTCTGAGAGGTAATAATGGCACTGACCATCTTGTGATTTTTCCAGATGTGAAAATAATAGAAGTATTTCATACAGGTAAAATAAATAGTGATTTAGGCAAAAATGAATACGACTTTGTGTGGTAGGTCAAAGAGGGAATAAGATTTTTTTTAACTATAGTGTCAGTTTCTTGAGGTCACAAAACTAGATTACATAGTATTTTAGCCTTTTAAATATAAATTAATGTTTTCCAATTTACTCTCTGAAAACCAAATAGCACATATGGTATGTTGCAGTAACTGTCTGCTATGAAAAAGCAATCATATTTTCTGTAACTATTAAATGTCTTAGATAATTTAAGACTTAGAGCTTAAATAGTAACTGTAGTGTATTTATGCAGTGTTGTAGCTGTAGTCATCCCAGGATATTAGAGAGACAAGGTGGGTGAGGTAATATCTTTTATTGGACCAACTTCTGTTGCTCAAAGAGACAAGCTTTCGAGCTTACACAGAGCTCTTCTTCAGGTCTGTAGTGTATTTATGACCTCCTTGTTTGTCAATGTTTTGCTTTCTACCCATGGACCCGAAATAAATGGTTTTAAATGTCTCAAGGTTAGAATCCCATAAGGAGGCAAATCTTAGTTTTGCTTAGTAATGCGATCCTACAGTGACAATACATTTGCCTCCATAACACTTCAGTGATTGTGAATTGTTTTCAAGGGAGATTCCTGCAGTTCTTTTTTCAGGCACTGTGTAATATATGAACAAGATTTAATTTGCTGATAAAAAGCTTCTTTAAATTTTGATGACTTCTATGCATCCAATTATACTGTACATTGGCAAAATGTTTACACAGTAAGTTTTATAGCAATTAGTAGTTCTTAAACAGATAAGTATTCTAACACAAAGTTTCATGACAATTGACTTCCGATACATTAGTTTGGCTGAAAACTACTTGTATTGGAAAAATATTGGGCCAACTTCTTCTTTGAATTACAGCCCATGTACCCTCATGGAAGTCACTTGAGCCACTGTATGGAGTGTAAATTAGAAGAATGTTTCTATGAAAGAATAATACGATTTTAGTCAACCCACTTATCAGTAGTTAGGGCCACTGAAAATCATCAGAACGGGACATCCCCTGCTATAGTGTGTCTGCACTAAATGTAACCGTCTGCCATTTTCTGGTGAAAAGCAAGATTTTGGTAGCCTGAAGAAACATTTCATGAGATTTTGGCCCTCTGAGGATTATCCTTGGATTAGGCCATCCAGCTGGCTTTGTCCTCAGCACCTCCTCAAAACCTACATCTTTCCCCTACAGGGTTACTGAGATCCTCTCCCAAGAAAGGAAGGAGAGAATGAAAAGCAATAGTGAAGAGAGTGAGAATTCATTTCAGGGAGCTATGTAGGGCAAGCTTTAAGAAGAGGCAGGAGTGGCTGAAATAAATCTATTTTATTTAAAAGCATTCCATAAAACAATGTAGTAAATAAATTACTGTGTTTTCACATATGATTTATGGGAAGGCATTTAAAAATACCCCATAGACTTTAAAAAAAATCTGCAGAATTTTCCAACATTTCCTCAGATTCCAGTGGCCTTTGTGCATAGTGCTCATTAGAATGATCATTTGAAATCTTGGAAGAAGCTTCAAAAATGATGAACCAAACATGGAGGAATGCAGCCAAAATGACAGTGTAAGGCAGGAAACCCAAGGGAAATGGTGGTGTATTTCTTTTGAAAACCGAGCCACCCCAGAGGCATAATTACAAGCAGTAGATTTATGAAGTGGCAAAGTATGGGAATCCATGGATCTACCTACATCAAGTTCTGGATGGTCAAAAGGCACCAGTTAAAAATGCAACCCAAACTTTTCATGCACTTACAGCAGGCAGTATTAATTTATGTCACTTAGATTAATAAGTTATTGTTCAACAATAGATGTTGATAAACTATTGTGGTTATAATTATATGCAAAAAGCTATCTTAACTACTCTCCCTCCCCCCTCACGCTATTCTCTTATATATATTCCCTCTGGCTGCATACGGAAGTGATAACTTTAGTACAAAGTTTATTGTGAGAGGAAAAAACAAACAGCCACTTACAAATAAAGTGCGACTAGGAACAACAGATCAGCACTGTATATTTTTTTAAAACATTGCTTCTAACCACAATGTAAGTGTTAGAAGGGAGGAGAGAAAGCTTTATTCAGAAATATATTGGTTTATATTTCAATAAATGCTCCTGGCTCAAAGGCATCCATTGTTTAACCTAGTAATACCTGTGAGAAGTAGAAGGGCATACACTGGCAGAAGAGAAGGGAGCTGTGAAGGGAGCTGTCCTTAGGACCTGTCTATCTTTCAGTTCATAATAAAAGCAAGGAGAAAAAAGCAGCAGTGTTATCAGTACACCTCTGCAAGTGAATTAGCTAGCACAGATTTGATAAAGCTTATAAGCCCTCTAGAGCAATCGTGACAGTTTGCTGGCTTGGGCTTTGTCTGCTGCCAGTTACTCCTTGCTAGTGGCACTCTTTATTTATGCTTCAGTACCATGTTATCCTCTGGGCTTCAAACAGAAGGGACCTGTCTGTAAGTGTTTTGGTTGTAGTGTTAGAAAATACGAGTGCAGCAAAACACATGCAACAGTGCCCAAGATCCGATTCAGTCAGTTTCACTCCTTGTGGTTTTGCCTCCTCATGATTGTTCCGTACGCATAGAGCATGGCTGAGGTGGTATAAATCTGACTTCCACTAGAGAGTGTCACAGAGTTATTTGAATGAATGAAAGAAATCAGAATAGATCAATTAACTGCTTTGTTGTAGCAAAAATGAGAAAAGCTATGACCTCAACTAGAATGGATATGTACATTTCTGTATTTAAATGTACCAGCACTGCATATTTGGCCTTTAACTTTCAGCTGGTACTGTACATAATGCACTGGGTCGTAATGACTTTTAAGCATATATATTTGTACACAGATGGATAGAGAAATGTAATGATAAATATATAATCTGATAGTTTTTACTTGGTATCCTATCCATGAAAGTGGATATTGGCATTAACATGAATTTTGATTTGGTACCATAAACCAATTTTTTGTAATGAGTATTTGTGAGTCTCAGTTTAGATTTTTGATCACTCACCTGTAAACAATGCTACATACTGGAATCATTGAAAGAAAGGGTCCTGTGGAAATCCATTAGCAAAATTTCATACCTGGAGTGAAGATGTATATGCCTAAGTAGGGAAATTGAAAAATTGTGTTAAGTAGTCAGAAAGTCTCCAAAGGGAAATCTGGACAAGTAGCTACCGTAATACTATTAGATGGGTATTATTATAAAAAGAAAAGGAATAACTGAAAAGCAAAGACAGTGATGACATTGGAAATGCATAAAGCAGTTTCATAATCCTTGAAACTTTGAATGGAAATTTAAAAGACTAAAAAGATCAAGATTTGACATTGTAGTGGTTCTGACTTGTCCCATTCCCTTCCCAAAAATGCAGGATATCCCCGGGAGAATGTTCCTGTAGGTCTTAGAAATGAGGGAATTCTATATACAGTGTTGTGCCACCCAGAGTGATTTAAAATTATAAATAATAACGGGGTCAAATCCACAGCACCGGCCACCCGGACTCTGATGCCACAAAACCCTAGGCAAATTCTGAGACGGGCCAAGAAGTGGCTGCTTAATAGTAATGCAGCTGTCCAATTCCTCCTCCTTTCCAGAGCTGGAGTCCATGGGCCAGATCCTTGGCTGGTGTAAATTGGTGTAGCTCCACTGAAGTCCATAGAACTATATCAATTTGTACCGCATGAGAATCTGGCCCTGTGACTCCACACAATCTGACTGTTCTGTACATGGCAGTTCATCTGGTGAGGTGTTGAAACAGAATAGTGCTTCATGTTAATCCCAGCAGGGGTAAATTAATTCCCAGATGACTCAGAGCTTGGGGAGATCCTTAAAGGTCCTGTAAGGCCCAAAGAGAGAGAAACAGCAAGGACCATTGGGCTGAATATCCCCATCTCCCGCACCTTCCTCCTGGAGGCAATACAGGGAAAAAGGAAAGAGAGAGTCAGAGCATGTCTCAGTGACACCAGCAAATTATTTATAGGCCGGAGATGAAGAATTTTGGAATACCCAAGCCACTGCAGACTAATCAAAAGGGCCTTCTGCTAAAGTTAAGAGAACTAGCAGGTAGTACAGTATGAACAGTTGTGCCAGATTTTACTGTAGTAAGGAGAACAGTGAGATAGGCTTGCAAACTGTTAATTAAGCATCATTAAGCAAACTGTAATGTCCAGAAAGTTAAAGACCCTCTGATACATCTTTATAAGGTTACTTTCACCTATTTTATAACAATCTCGGAGTAGGTTCTTAAAAACTTTCCAGTTACCTGAGATATTGAAATAAGACTTGCAGCTAGCTAGCCTTTGCATTTTCACTGCTAGTAAGTACAGGGATGTAAAAGGGGACACTGCACATACTGAGCTTACCTTATCTGTTTAACTTACTGCTTATCAACATAGATAGCTGGAGCGCACAAGCTATTCCACACTAACTCCCTATTTGGACTCATAGACTCAGAGACTCTAAGGTCAGAAGGGACCATTATGATCATCTAGTCTGACCTCCCGCATGATGCGGGCCACAAAAGCTGACCCACCCACTCCTGGAATAATTCTCTCCCTTGACTCAGTTGTTGAAGTCCCCAAATCATGATTTAAAGACTTAAAATTGCTGAGAATCCTCCAGCAAGCGACCCCTGCCCCATGCTGTGGAGGAAGGCGAAAAACCTCCAGGGCCTCTGCCAATCTGTTCTGGAGGAAAATTCCTTCCCGACCCCAAATATGGTGATCAGCTGAACCCCGAGCATGCGGGCAAGATTCTCTAGCCAGACCCTCTGGAAAAAGTTCTCTGTAGTAACTTTTAATATCCCATCATTGACCATTGTAACTAATTACCAGCGATGGCACGTTATTGACCTATTGACTAAAATCACTTTATCCCATCAAACCATCCCCTCCATAAACTTATCAAGCTTAATCTTAAAGCCAGAGAGGTCTTTCGCCCCCACTGTTTCCCTCAGAAGGCTGTTCCAAAACTTCACCCCTCTGATGGTTAGAAACCTTTGTCTAATTTCAAGCCTAAACTTCCCGACGGCCAGTTTATATCCATTTGTTCTCGTGTCCACATTAGTACTGAGCTGAAATAATTCCTCTCCCTCCCTGGTATTTATCCCTCTGATACATTTAAAGAGAGCAAGCATATCCCCCCTCAGCCTTCTTTTGGTTAAGGTAAACAAACCGAGCTCCTCCTCGAACTCTATTACTGCATAATATTAGTGCCTTGATGCACATTAATTTAACACACTTGGAAGTATACTAAGCTAAGTTGCCTGAGGGCATTCTTAGTGTGCAGAAAGAGTGTCCACATGGGGAGTTAGCATGGAGGGGCTATTGCACTTTAAATTCACACTACCTAGTTTTCTGCACACTACCTTCCCTGTGTAGACAAGCCCCTAGTTAAAACAGGCCAATACCACCACCACACCTGACAGGTTCGCCCAGAGGATTCAGGGGGCCTGGGGCAAAGCAATTTTGAGGGCCCCTTCCATAAAAAAAGTTGCAGTACTATAGTAACATGTATTTGGAAATGTAAAAAATAACCAGTGAAATTAATTCAAAAATTAATTTTTAATAATTTGAAAATACAAAAATACATTATTTAAAAACATTAAATGCTTTAATGGTATGTATACATTTGCAATTACATAATGGGCTGTCGCTGGGTGATGGTGATGGTTGGTGCCAATGGGCTGTCGCTGCCTGGGGGTGGCGTTACTGTTGCCCAGGGCTGGGTGGGGATCTGGGCTCTGGGTCAGGGGGTGCCCAGCTCAGAGGGGCTGGGCTCGGAACTGGGGGTCAGGAATGGGAGGGGATGGAGTCGGGGGGTGCCCAGCTTAGAGGGGCTGGGCTCGGAGCTGGGGAGTGGGAATGGGGTCGGAGGGTGCCTGGCTCGGAGCTGGGGGTGTGGGGGTGCCCGGCTCAGAGGGGCTTACCCCTGTCTCCCAGAGCCTCAGCGAGCTGTGTCCAGGAGCTCCTGCAGCTCGGCCCGCCGGAGCTCATAGCCCTGCCCCCTTACCATGCGGCTCCGAGCGGGAGGACCTCAAGCCCTGCCTGAGCCACGCCGCTGCAGCGCTGTCCAGGGCTGCTACAGGTCGCGGCACGCTGAGGCACTGGGGGAAGGCGAAGGTGGATGCGGGGAGGGGGAGGCTCTGACATTCTCGGGGGGGCCCCTGCGGGGCCCGGGACAAATTGCCCCACTTGCCCCTCCTCTGGGCAGCCCTGATACCTGAAGCTAACCTGGACTATTCTGTTCTCCTTGAAAGTGGGAATTTAGTCTGGGTATCTTGTGAGATTAACAGAAATGTTTGCTTCTGCTTAGGCCTGAAACATGGTGGGGAAAGGGGCGGTAGGCTTTTGGCATTCCTGATCCTCGCCAGGAAGACATTATTACTTCATTTTTCCTTTGGCAAACACCCTGCATGAAATTTGAATAGGACCAACTAGATGAGAGGAAAGAATAAAAGTGTGGAGAATTTCCACAGGCATTAGTATATGGCCATAGAATCATGTTCTTTGCTTTCTGAAAAAGAAATCAATAAAAAGCTATAAATAAGAACTCAGAACAATCTTTTTCAAAGCCTAGGATAAAAAAATGCACTGCACAAACAGGAATATTTAGCAATTTTACAGAATAAAAACAATTAGTCTTAGATTATAGAATGAGTAAAGCAAATGAAATTTAAAGAGATGCTTTGCTCCCCAAATAATGTGGATAAATCTGGACCAGAGGTGATATATTCAAGATGATATAAACTTCTTAGACGAGACAACACTGAGGCCAGGTCTACACTTCATACTTACTTCAATATAACTACATTGCTCAGGGTGTGTGAAAAATCCACGCCCCTGAGCTATGTAGTTATACCGATTTAACCCCCAGTTTAGACAGCACTGTATTGATGGGTGGGCTTGTCAATGCAGAAGTATCTTCCCTTAAGGGCTACAGCGGTGCAGCTGCATTGGTGCACCTGTGCCAATGCAGTGTTTGAAGTGTAAACCTGCCCTGAATGGGGAATGGGAGAAGAGTTCTGCATCTCCTCATCTAGACTAAACCAAGATCAGAGTGTGGCTACTTTTGCAAACAGATTACTATTGTTTTGATTGGCATGATGGTGGAGGTGGAACTTGCTGTGTTGTGTCTCAGGGTTTGGCTATACTTGCAGATGTAGAGCACTGGGAGTTAAACCAGCCTTCAGAGACTGCAGCAGGCAAAATGTTACCGTGTGTTTACACTGTCAGCTGCAAGCGCACTGGCATGGCCACATTAGCAGCTCTTGCAACGCCACAAAGAGCAGTGCATTGTGGTAGCTATCCCAGTATGCAAGTGGCTGCAATGTGCTTTTCAAATGGTGTGGGATGGAGTGTGACAGGGAGTGTGTTGTGTGTATGTGGGGGGAGAGTGTGTGTTTTGGGGAGGCAGTACACTTAAAACTGGCCAATGATGCTGATGCTCCTCCTCACCTTTTAGTGGGCCCATAATTGCAGATTAGTGAAGTCCCTACTGTATTTTGTGTTTGAGAAATAAAGTGGAAAACCCAAGGCTTAGCTTCTCCTATTAGTTTTATATGTTAGGTATCTTGGGCTAGTGCCACCTAGAGTAGGTGTGGCAGGTGTATCACCACTTTGACAGCGTAGGACTCAGAATCAGGATTCCTGCTGCTATGCCTGGCTGTATCATTGGCTGTATGTGAGATCTTGAAGAGCTCACTTAAATGCTTTCTGCCTCAGTTTACCCTTCTGGATATAGGGAATTATAATGCTATGTGTACCTGCCTCTTGAGGGTGCTTAATTAATATTTAAAAGCTCTGTTGCCCTGAGATGAAAGACACTGTTTCCTGTAAGTGCAAAGCAATATTATGAATAATTCGGTGGCTGTTCTGCAAGTCTTCCTGTATATCCATATCATCATCCTAAAACAAACAAACAAACAAACAAAAAACAGGTAGAATGATTTCAGAAGCCTCAAGATAAGATATGCTAGCTCATTACTGCATGGACCTGACATTGAGAGATTGCTTTTGC
Source organism: Malaclemys terrapin pileata (assembly GCF_027887155.1). NCBI lineage: Eukaryota > Metazoa > Chordata > Testudines > Emydidae > Malaclemys > Malaclemys terrapin. The sequence continues at coordinate 21,543,598 of NC_071518.1, forward strand.
AGCCATAGTATGTGCACTTTTATTACATAAGGGATTTCTAATAGTCCACAGAAGCTCCATTCTGAAGACCCAGAGAGAGCATGATCTAACTTTTCTGAGTTAATCATGAACCACAAAGCAAGCACTGAGTAAACTGATAGCATAAACTGAAAGGTCAGAGCCCAAACTGAGAGAGAGGCAGTAGTATCTCCCCCTAGAAAAATAGACACTGAGTCCAGTTCTGATCTCTGTCACACAGTTGTAGATAACTGAGGGCCAGTTTGATCCATGCACCACGTGCCTCTGATCTTCTCACCATGCCTATGGAACTTATGGTAGAAGTATAACCCAATCCCTGGCTATATTGTATCTTTTCACCCCCTCCTTTTCCATGGTGGGATTCCTTGAGGCTGCTCTGGCAGTGGGAATGTGACATATGGGCCACAGAGTAAATGAGAAAATCTCTGGGAACCAGACCCTTGCAGAAAACTTTCCCCCCTTTAGCTTTCTCCCATGGGTTTTCTTGCATTAAGGGTAATTAAGCCTTGGACATAGAATATAGCCCCCCCCTCTCTCTATATATATGTATATATATAAATTCTGACTGAATCGAAGGAAATGGGACAAATACCAAATGATGTTTTACTAGTAGAATTTAGTGATAGTCAAGAATATTCTAACTCATCTGAACTCTCGATCTCCCAGAAATATTAGAATTTGTGTTTCATTGTGGGAGACCATTCATATTCCACTTGCAAAGACTTAGAAGGACAAAAGATGCATATGGTATAGCTCTCCCCTTTCTTTCAACTGAAACTGCTAGCTCCGGATATTGAATTTCCTCCAATAGTGGGAGGTAGTAGTTTGAGCAAGAATAGATATGTAGAGGCATATTCATGTTCTACACTTGGGGCAGGTGAACACTAAATTTACCTCCAAGTGCTGTAAATGTCAAATAAGATTAACCATCCAGTAATATGCCTAACAATTCACAAGAAATTTATGCGCCTTGGCAATGATTTTAAATAATAGACAAGATAACCCCTGCACTGCCCTATGGATGTTCAGCATATGACCATCAAAAGCATTGGGCTGTGTGGCCAGTTTTCATATGACACAGAATAGCATAGAATCTTTTCCATGGTGCACATTAGACATTGCATGAAAAACTTCATGGTTTTCCACCAAAGGCTTTAGGCACATGTAGTCTTCACGTCTCTTAAATCTTTGGATTTGCCACTTGTAGACTAGGGCTAAGACAATGTTAGGAATTTTCCCTGATTCCAGCCATTGATGTAGCTGCACCCAAGTGCAGATTAGTTAAAGACTTAGAAGTTACACTTGCTGGAAAAGGTGCTATGTACCACCAATGCAAATTGTGACTGTGAAAATCTTATTTAAAAAAAGTGAGAGAAACATTTTCCTCTATGATGTGACAAGACTACCCAGCTGGAGCAAGGTGTTTCAAGAGACAAGTTGTATTCCTAATCTTTAATAATACCCATACACGATCTGATGTAAAAGTTAAAATGGCTATTGGAGAACATTCTTGGACCTTGGAAATAGGAGTGAGACTGTCTCTCTTTGAAGCACCCATTGCTTGCTAAAGAGCAAGTAAAGGTCAATGAACCTTTTTTGCTGAAACAAAACATGTCTGTGTTCACAGTGGTTCGGGATTCTTAGGAGAAACTTAAATTAGAGCCCACATTAAAAAAGATCTCAGAACATTTTACGTAAGAAATTCTGGATGACATATAGGTATTTTGCCAAGGCCTACAGTAAAGCTCATCACATTTGACCACAGCAACTAATGAATGTCCTAAAACCAATGATTATTTTATTACCTACTACTGTATAAATAATATCCTGTGCTATTTGACTATTGTCCTGTTACATTCTGCCTCCTTTAAAACTTGATGCTGTGTGTATTTTGAACAAAAAGTCAGCCTTGCTTTTAGGAAGAGAAAGTTGTTATCAAAAATGTTTGATTGGATCATAATATATTTTAAACATTTTTATTTAAATGACAAATTAATGACATTCAAAAATTTAGTTACATAAAATTATGCAGACATAATACAGTTGATGTAGTTTAGAAAATATCTGCCTTAACCTCTGCTGATTTTCTCAAAAGTCTCTGGGCTAAATACTTCATCAATGAGAACAATAAGAAGACCAAAGTTCTTAAGATCTTACCTTGCAGCTATGTGGGAAATGCCTCTGTCTCTGAACAGTCGTCTCTCTGAATCTTTAATCTTAGAAGGATTTTATTGTTCAGCCAAATATTCCAAATCAAATACAGACAGATTTCCCCACCCTGCATCCAAACAAAATGAAGTCAGCTTTGACTCTGCAAAATGTCGATGAATTCTTCAGAGTAAATCAGCCCTGTCAGTCTGATGTGGAACCGTCACCTACTTGTGACATAATATAATATGAAATGATATTGAACAACATGCGTTTGGCACTAAATTGTTAGCGGGTTTTAGCTTTGACAGCAGCAAGTTTATTGCTTTAATCCCAAGGTCTTTTAACCCTCTTTGACATAAATTGAGGTTGGCTTTTGTGAAAAAAAACTCCACTTCACTCTCTCTTCCTTTACCTAAAACTGCTTTTAACAATTTATGCTCATACATCAGACACTCATTTTGAGTGACAAAAAGAAAAAAGATCTATTAGAATAGAAGGAAAAAAGGGTCAATTTAGGTTAAGCAGTATATGTCTCTTTTGGTAGACATGTCACAGCTTTCTTCAGGTGAATATGAATTTTAAGTTGTAATAATGTATTGCTATGGGAAAATAAAACAAGCATGAAAAGAAGAGAGGACAAGTATCAGATGGAAAAGGCTGATAATCTGCAACTGGAATATTTTCCTTCCTTCTTGATGCAATTTAACTTATTTCTAAAACTAGGTCAGTTTTTTAAACTATTCTTAAAAGATCAAAGGCTTTTCTCCTTTTATCCAACTGTTTTAGAGCCAGTAGTTTAGCAAGTGTGACATCTAGAAAAAAGACTCTAGCATAGACACTTTGTACACATGTAATTGTAATGCTGCACAGTAGTACTGGCTAGTAACATGTAATTTAATGTCTACTGTTTTGAGGCTCTTTATTTAGTGGCGTAAGTATGCATTTTTGTCTGACAATCACAGAAATACAGGATTTGCTAACTATAACATCAATAACATAGGGCACCTTTATCACCTTTGGTTCTCTACCTTCACTTACTGTACAATGTGCTTAGTGCTGCATTGAAATGACTTCTGCTCTTCAGTTTAGAGCTCAGCTGACTTTGCCCTTGAACTGTCAATACAGTGGACCAATATATTTTCAACATTTTTACATAATTGTGTATTTTATTTTTTTTACATGTCTTTGCTCTCACATAGACTAGGATATATTGTTAACTTGCCACCATTTTTCTATGAAAGTATAATGGATAACTCTTAAATAAAAAGTAACTTACACCTTTGTTTAATCGAGAGTAGAGCCTCAGTATTTTTAAAGGTGCTTTTTGCTTCTAAAATTATTTGATTGGTTCTTCCATGACCGCTATTTTCAGAGGTTTATCACTTGCTCATAATAATTTGCTCCTGATTGAAATTTGATTTCAAAAACTCGAGTCTGCAATCCAATTCATTTATTGATTCTTAAGTAAATCTTTTCAACGGTTTCAAAGTTGCATTACATTTTATATTTATCCTGCTTAAAGAAAGTGTTTTTTATTCAAATGAAATGTGTTGGTTTGGTCTATAAAGTGGGCTTATTGCTTTTTGGTATTCACTCAAAGGGCCAAATTCTTCAAATTCAAAAAATCAAATTCTGCTGGCAGACTGAGATGGTCCTTTAGTTTAATTGTGCTTCTCAGAATGCATATTATATAAATTAATATAAGTAAATACAATCAATTAAAAAATCCTCACAGTGTTTTCATAAGAACATCAGTCCAGCCCTAGCTTCTGCCATCATGTAAATTGATGTGTCAAAAATAGAGAATATTTACATTTAGCTAGTATGACAACTAGAATTGTAAAACTGGCTATTTAGATTCTGTAAATCATAATATAAAATCATCTCTATTATAAGCATGAAATAATAAAAAATATGTTTGACTAGCCATCAACTGTCACATAATTAATTAATGTTAATTGAAGACTGTTTTAATTTCTCCAACTTTGGTGCCTAGTTTTCTTCCCCTCTCTTCTTATCCCATCTCAGTTTGATTGAGGAGTAAGCCTAGTTAGGAACACAAATCCTGAGCTTTCTCAAATCAACGGCAATATGTCATTAACGTCAGTGAAGCCGGGGTTTGACCCTAAAGATTGACTGCACCTGCCAGAGCATAATACCATTTCTTCACCGGTGCTTTTCCCTGACAGGTCCTGCACCACCATCCCACTCTTTGGCAGAGAGCATGGGAGACTAGGCTCCCAGAGTGTCATTCTGATTCTTCAAGCATTTAATAGTGGCAGCCATTGCAGTGTCTCCAACTTTCTTCTCCTGTTACAGTTGCAATATAAATTCCACAACATTTCCAAATCCTGACAGGGTGAAACTTGGGGAATTGGGGAACTGAGGCCATTATATGAATTGAGATCCTGTCTGTGGCAATATAAAGCATTACCACTGGGCATTCAGCGGTTGAGCTACCTTTGTGTTATTTTGTATTTTATTGACTTTGATACTATAGTCAAGTATGATTTAACTTTAAAAGGAACAATGTTCAGGTTCAAAATTGCCATAACGTTTTGGGGTAAATCCTCCAGATTTTTAGTACTGTATCTAGCTTTTAAATGAAAAGTAATATGAAGAAATAATAAAATACACAGGACTACATTTTCATTGGATTTAATCCATCCTCTAAATTTGATTATTCACATTCGCAAATGTTTTTGAGCATCATGATAATGTGCTCCTTATTGTAAAGATAGCTAGTGTTTGAAAGAGACACCCTTTAAAATGCATTTATAAATTCAAATACAATTCTGGAAATCTAGAATGCACAAACATCGTGTGTATGCAAATCTGAGGTTTTGGGTGCTAGTATTATGCAAGTTTTGGCATGCAGATTTTAAAGGCTACTTTTAAAAATTGGTTCATAGTATTTAGGGCTGCCTCTGCTGGCAAATGTAAAATGCATTCAAAATAAATACCTTATTTTGTTTCCAGATGGTCTTGTGATTCAGGTAAAGGAATAGAAGCCAGGAGATGTAGTCTATACCAGGTTCTGTCACTAAGTTTTTATGAGCACTTGGTTGAGTCACTTAGCTTTTCTAAGCCTCTTTCCTTATCTGTAATATCCTATCTTACTGGCACCATGTTTGGTTTACTTCTTTAATGTTTGTAAAATGGTTTGAGATCCTCAGATAGAAGTGCAAAGTATTTTATACTATTTATGGTTAAATTGAAAAATGGACTTTTGCCATGGCTGTCATAGAAGTCACTGATTTTATGGTTTGCAAGTTTTAAAAGAACAATTCCATGACTTTGGGTATATGTGGATAATTGTACATGGGTGCCTGGGTGAATATAAAGTTAAATAGTTCAGCACATAGGGACTCTCGGAGGCTAAAAAGTGGGACCAGGAGCTCCAAAGATTTGTTCTTGCAGCACATGCACTTTTAATTTGAATAGAAAATGGTTATTTTAGGTAATAAAACAATGTGAGGTTCAAAGAATAGTGTAAAAGTCTTCTACCCTTTCAGAGCATCCAGTCTATGTCTCCCTAGAAACTGCAAGCCTAACAATGTGCATGTCACAGAGATGGTTTGAGCAGCCTACCCAGCAGCTGACCACAGTGCCCAAACAATGAAATGGGGTGGGAGGTGAGCGGGGAATTCTTTACTCCTATGAGGTGATTCCCCACGGGCTTGTCTACACTGGATTATTACACAGTATTAGAACACTTACAAACTAACATAAATTCTGTGTTGCCAGCTCGATTTTATCATGAGTCTTGCAATATTTGGTATTGATCTGAAAGCCCCTGCTCTTGGAGTCATGTCATTATGTGAGACTCTCAGCTTTTGTTTTAAACAAATGTAAGTTTGTAGCCCTCATGGTTGTGAATAAAAGCTTGAAAATGTCAAAACTAAAGGCTCAATCAGCAGGTAGAAAATGAAAAGAAGACTTCGTAGGCTTAAAAATCATGTGATTTTAAAATATATCTCATAATTATGGGAGGCTTGAGTCATAATTTTTGAATGGGGGGCCAAAAGTAAAGGGAACGAAGAAAACAAAGACATTTTCTTCAGTGTTCTCTCTGTGTCTGCCTCTTGCTGCTGTACCTGGACTACCAAGGCTCTCTTCAAGGCTGGGCAGAGAAGTATATCTGGGCAGACCTGCTTTAAATTTCCCTCCTTTTATTTACCATCCTTCCTTTTATTAGCTATAGCTAGAGTGTCATCCCTCCAGAACTGACAATTTGGGTAAGGGTTACAAAGTATTGGTCTAATTTTATGGAAGTTAATTTACTCCTTCCTGTCCTTGCTCAGTAGATAGCTCGTGCCATGCAACATTTAGCCAGGAGAATAAAGCATCTTTAAAACTACTGGTAAACACACTTAGCTGATCCCAAGAATGTAGATGCCCAAGCCTTGTTTTATGTCTGCATAGATTAACCACAGAAGATTTTGCAAGCAAATAAAATGCATTACAGAACCTTCCATGACCTAATCAGATTTTTTTTCAATTCAGAATGCTATCCTTGAAAAAAAAATTAAGATTTTGAGAGAAATGGACAAGGTCCAGGAAATTTCAGGCTAAGGTTGGCCCTCCCATCATACTTTACACCACCCTGCCTATATGTCACAGTGTTGTCAACTGTGGGTCAGCCCTTACTCATGCCCTCCTCAGACAAAACTCCCACTAGAGTAGAGAGATAGGATTGAGTATAAGACTGCAGGATTTGGCCTCAAATGGCTGTGCTGAAAAAGCTGTGATAAAGAGCCTGCCCATATTTTGGTCAGCCCCAGTCCAGGCACTCACAGTAGTGTGTGTGTGTGTGTGTGTGTGTGTGTGTGTGTGTGTGTGTGTGCATGCACATGAACACACACATATGTGTAGTGTCTGTGACCAGATCGTGGAGTAAACAAGATGGAATACGTGGACCAGAAGGTTCATGGTGGCTCTGGTCATGAAGGCCCTATAGTGTAATTGTGCAACCTCTCCACAGATTAGGAATAAAGACAGAATAAGGAGGAAAAAATTCTACCCTGCTTTCTTCCTTGACCTATGGCTTTTTCTGGTCTGTACATGCAACCATCAGCCAAAATCTGGCCCAATGATGAGTCTCGCTGTTCCCCATGTAGCACTAAGGAACTCTTTTGGAGAGATTTTCCATTCACTGGGTGGAAATCATCCTTGGCAGCACCAGAGTCCAGAAAGACTCCTGGGCAGAAAGCTCTCTGTTCTGGGGTCATTATAAATGTAGACTCTAATTTTGTTCAGAATTTGTAGTGGTTTTGCATCTTTTACAGCATGGTAGGGGGGTTATTTTAGTGGGAAGGTTGTTTGGATTCACCTTGTATTTTGTTTTATCATAAGAAAAAATATACTTCATGGACTCCTTGTGCTTTATTTGAAGGAACTGTTATATAGTGTTAATGACCCAATCAATAAATAATATCAGAACTGAAAAAAAAAACAATAAAGAAAACAGAATAAAGAAAAGAAAGGTGACAAAGGAGGAGGTGACAGAAGTATTAAAATATGGTAGATAAAGAACTGTTGACTGCTACTCTTGTAAATATTTCAAAATATAGATCCAATGTTTTATGGGTCACTAAAACTACTGTAAATACACCAGCTGAATCCCAAATACATCATTCTCAATCCCAGGCAAAGACAAAACCAATGCAGCTATAATATACCTTTCTTCATGTTGTAGAGTTGGATTTAGTTGCAGAGCAGGAAGACTGCAGATAGAATATTCAGCTATCCAAAGAAAATAGAGGAACTACAAGACCTACGTTAGTGTCCAAGGTTTCTATATTACATAATACTGCAGAACCTCCAAAAGACCTCTGCACCTCAGGCCCTTCATCAACTATTTCTGAGTCAACTAAAAAAGCAGATCAAACTTCTCTGAGTAGCTCAGAGACTGTCATGCAAATCTGGGATAACTTACTGATACAAATTATGCTACATGGACTCATAGAATCATGTTTAAAATGTCTATTCATGTCCAGGCCTGGAGGGAAGGCTCCCAGAAAGTGACATATCAACCTCTCGGGGTATGTCTACATTGCAATAAAACACCCATAGCTGGCCTACATCAGCTGACTTGGACTCCTGGGGCTTGAGCTGCAGGGCTATAAAATTGCAATGTAGACTTTTGAGCTTGGGCTGGAGCCCAGGCTCTGGGACCCTCCAGCCCAAACATGATCGCTACACTGCAATTTAATAGACCTACAGCCCAAGCCCCATGAACCTGAGTCAATTGGCACTGGCCTATCCTAGACATTCCTTAGTTGGAATGGGTCATATTATAAAGAAAAAATTACACAAGAATTAAAGGAGAATAAGGTAGCAAGGCCATTCAGTCATCTACCTATACAGAATATGTGGGTTTCTCCCCTAGGCTTGGTCCGTAAGAAAATGCTATGTGACTATCTCTTAATTCACCATCTGTCATACCAATGGGGTAGCTCAGTTAACAGTGGAATAGACCCGGCCTTGTGTTCCGAACACTATTCCTCTATTGAGGAAGCCGTGCACATGGTTAGCTCTTGTGCTAATGGCCAAATATGATATCAAGTTGCTCCTGGGGCACCTTTCTGACATTAACATTTTGGGTTTCTCTTTCACAGGACAATTTTATTTTGATAAATATCCTGTTTGGCATAGCAGAAATTTAGTGCAAAGCTACACTGGGCAGTGAAGCTGGATTATGGCAGGTAGTGCATTACTTAGATGACTTTTTGTTTGTTGGCAGGGCGAATTTGAATGAGTGTTTTAGCCTGATGGATGCCTTTCAGGCCCTGGCTAAAACATTGTGGGTACCTCTAGGCAGGAAAAAAATGAAGGGGTCTTTCACTACGCTGACCTACCTGGGGACTGAGCTAGACTCTTGGAATAAGCTCCAGGAGCTACTGGGCTTGATTAGGAGAGCAGCCAAGATAGTTACACTACGTGAGCTGCAATTTATTTGCCTCCTGGGTGGTAGCCCCGGAGTGGGCGCAGCAGCCACCATAGGCCTAACTAGACCTCACCATTTTATAAGAGTTACGAAAAAGATGAAGGGGGATTTGGGGGTTTGGAAAGAGTTTCTGAGCCACTGTAATTGAGTGTCATTGTGGAGAGAGGACTGGATACTTGAGGCTGATTTAAAGTTCCACTTGGATGCTTTGGGATGGGTTTTGGGGTATTTCACCAAGGCAGGTGGTGAGTCCAGAAATGTCCCTCCACTTGGACACAAAAAAGTGCGGGATAGTGCAGGATATAACATTGCTGGATTTCCCCCCATGCACCACCATTTTGGTTGCAGTGTTCATTGGGGGACAGAGTTTGCTAATAAAAAGGTGTATTTTTTGTGTGACAACATGGCAATGGTACATGTTCTCAATCCCAGTCCTCCAGATCACACACAGTTATGAGGTTGGTAAGGACATTTGTACTACAAAGTTTAAGCTTTAACATCTGTTTCTCTTCCAAACACATGCCTGGGTTCACAGTGGCATAGCAGATGCATGGTCTCAGTTTCAGATGGACAGCTTTCAGGAGCTGGCACCAGGAGCCAGCAAAGAACCCAAATGGATGCTGCTAGCACTATGGAACTTTGGTGTGTGATGGCTGTCAGAGTAGCATAGAGATCGGTGACTCTGCAAACATTGTGGATCTCTGAGAGACGTTTTAACGATTTTGTGCAATTTCAGGAGTGGGAGGGCCTATCACCAATATGGCCCATTACGGAGGAATGAGTGCTGCAGTATATGGTGTCGTTAGCAAGCTGGCAACTGTCATCATCATCAGCCATCTCCACTCTCCTATCGGCCCTTACGTTTGTCAGTAGACTGAATGGGCACCCAGATCCTTGTAACAGGATTTGTTAGGAGGTTTCTAGTGGGGTGGCCTCAAAGCACTGGCCATAGGGAGGATACACATCGTCCCATCACTGTTAATACACTTAGGAATCTGGTATGGATACTAGGGCCTGTATGTTGCTGTGAACAAGAGGTGGCCTTGTTCAGGGGGGCATTTTTGGTAGCATTTTTGGAGCTTTTAGGATCAGGGAATTAGAATCTGGGTATTCTGGAAGGTCTTTGGAATTGAGGTATATACACTGGGAGGGGCGATTGATGCTATTAACCTTAGGAGGTCAAAGGTAGATCAAGGAGGCTGGGGTCAATCCATTATTCTGCAGGAGGGTGAGGAGCCCAGGATCTGCCCTGTGGAGGCGGTGAGACCATACGTGTTTCAAGACTGGGACAGACAAGGTTGGGGCTTCCAGCACGTGAATTTGGTTCACATTCATTCAGAATCGGAGTGGCAACAGCTGCAACCCAGCTAGGTCTGGGCCAGCGCAATTCAGGCAATTGAACGTTGATACTCTGAAGCATACAGAATGTATGGGAGACCCTAGGTGGAGAATCAGTGTTAATTTTCCTTTGTGTTTGCATTCCACATGCAGTCAAATGGGCCAGGCAGCCAGTGGTATGGCTCTGTGGGCACTGTATTGTTTACTGGGCACATAAGTGGCTTTCAGGTTGTCTGGAGGTTCACAGCTGGGACTCAGTGGTGAAGCAGTCCTAAGCTGTTATGGGAAGAGGGGCATGTTGTGGGACCAGCTGATGCCCGTTTTGTACAACATGGTGACCCGGGAGTAGGGAGCAGGGGCCAGATAACGATTGTGGTTCACCTTGGGGGAAATGATTTGGGAACACGTTAATGGGTGGGCTCAATGATCAGAGCTAAGAGGGGCTTGCGGAAGATCCTGGAACTCTTCCCAGGAGAAAAATGTATTTGGTTGGACTTGTTGCAATGCAGAGCGTGGCGGGGAGCAGTGAAGCCCCCTTGGGTTGACAAGGCTAGGACATATGTGAATGAGGAGGTGGCCAAATTCATTGATGGCATAGGGGGGTTGTAATTTCTCATTTGAACACAGCATATGGGGCACCAGCATTATTCAGGGAGGGTTGGGTCCACCTGTCAGCTTTGGGAGCGGATTTGTTTTTTGGATGATATTAATGAGGGCATTAGTACATGTCTGGGAACCTGGTTATGTATGTGAGGGAGGCAGCCGGCTAATTGCTGGCATCTCCTTGTGGTGGATGTCCAGTGCATAGGGAAGGAATACAGTAATCAGCTAAAATGGATTAGTAAAGGATTTAAAGGAGGTAATCTTTAAAGGAGCAGAAACTGGGGTTTGGGGCTCCTATGACTGATACAGCAGGAAGCCAACCTCCCCCTCCTTCATAGCCCCCCTTAAACCACATTCTGGGTGGATTGGCAGGATCCCAGACTGGGGACCAGGATAGGTAAAGAGGAAGGGCTGGCAGCAGTCCTCTGTCCCCAAGGCTATACGTAAATGATCATGGAATTATCTGCACTGTACACTTTTATCTGCTGGGTACTCCCAGACATTTGAGAATAAAATTGTGGCCTAATTAAACCACGCTCATTGTCTCCTGTCTTTCTTCAGGCATAGCTGGACAACGACCTCACCGTTGACCCCCCTACCTCCTGTGATCAGAAGAAGGGAGACTGCTTAAGTCCCTGGTGGGTGCAGGAAAAGCTTCTTTTACCTGGACCAAGAAAAACAACACAGTGGGTGAGAAAAACTGCATG
>NC_071518.1:21560363-21680363 GCF_027887155.1 Malaclemys terrapin pileata
AAGAGTCCGTACATCCTTCAGGATGGAAATTTGTTTATATGTTCACTCCTGACAAATAAGCATTATCATTGGTATGGGTGCGCATTTCCACTTACCCTTTTTGTAGCTGGAAAGCTTTATGAAAAATAAATTAATAATGCATACTAAATTATGTCTGCAAGAGACATTTATGTATATATTGCCAGCTTCAAGACTGATTAGATTTACATTTTTTTGAAAAGGATTTTTTTCTCACATGCACACTATTCCTTACAATAAACCACATATTAGGATACACAGTCATGATTTCAGATGAGTACCTGGAAGGATTGAAGTGGGATTTTTGTATTATTACTATTAATTATTATTTATGTATTTATTATTCACTCAGAATTTCTATGTTGTGTTTCTTAAAAAGAGGGCTTTCTTTTGAATTATTCCCACCCACTCAAATATATGCCTTGGGATGACTAATTCATCTGGGTAGATGACCTATTATGATAACTTGAAAAAGGTCAATTTAATAATAGCCCTCATTAAACAACAGACTCCTAACTATACAGTAAAGACTGTTTTTCAGTGAGAACATAAACCATATGTTTTAAATGCAGCCAAAAATGGATGCAGTGTGCAATTTCCTTCCATGTAGCCTGCAGTGTATTACTTAGATTTGCAAAGCATAGCCACCGCTAGTACCTAACACTGCTGAAAGAGCCACCCTTCAAGGTTTTTTTAACCACAAAGAAAGGAGAAATATAGTAGCATCGATTGTTAAATCCTAGTGCTTGTTACTCACTGCCCGCACACAGAACATCATCCCTTTGTAGCAGCGAGGCGAGCTGGTATTTATCAGGGTTCAGAGCTAGTTCAGCCACACACTTGACAAATTATTTGTGGAATTGTTGTATTCACAGTCACTTAAATAAGAATCTGTCAACACAAGGCTGTGCTTTGTTGCAGCAGGTCTCACAGTTTTTCCTGCGCACTCAAAGAATGATGGATTGGAGGTAATGCAAATTCACTACCATTTTATATGCTGGTGCCTTCTCCATAGACAGGAAACATAGCTCAGTATCATCTTGTAAAATGCCTTAACTGTAAAGGCCTAGTTCAGTGTTGAAAGTGCTGTTTAAAAATGGTATGTTGGAACAAGGAAATGTAATTCAAATATTTTCCTCACGTCTCGTTTTAGAGACTGTAGGTGCTGATGTGTATTCGGGTTTTTCAGGCTAACTGGGACATATGCTTATCTTTGCTTGGTAATAAAACAAATCGATAAATGTAATTATTTGGTTTTGTGGTAACTTAAAGGTTAATATTGCTTAGTGGGATATTAAATTTAAATAGCTAATGCAGCAGAAAGTATTGTCCATTAGGCAACTTAATCTGCATTGTGTGTGTGTGTGTGTGTGTGTATATATATATATATATGTATATATAAAAATAAATCAGTTGTCCAGCATTGGTAACCTAGCCTAAAGTACAGTTCAAAGAGCAGGACCCCAGGGTCAACAACTTTTGTTCGTCTGACACAATGGCACTTTCTACAATAAGGGTAAAGTTCATCTGTGAGGGAGACAGAATACTTTAAGAGGCCAACCCAAGGCTGTGGGATGATCTTCCACAGGAACTAAAGACCATCCTACTACTCTGTTGCATCCTACTACTACTACATCTCACTGCATTCCACTCTGGCAAGTGCCCAGTGCAGCTACTCATTCCATAGGGGGTTTGATAAATTGGAGTTGGAAGAGGACTTAAGGAAAGGAATCTCCTAAAAAAGCTGGGGAACTGGACTAGGTCTCCTAATGTCTGGTACAGCAGAGACAACTCCCTTTTCCCAGCCCTATAATCATCATATGAGGGGAGGGCATTGGTGTCCCAGCATTGGGACCAAGTTTGGAGGGGTGGGTGCCTGACAACAGCCCTCAGATAGGTGGAAACAAGTGAGGAAGAAATGACAAGCTGCACTTGTATTAGTTATTGCTGGATAGTTCGCACACAAGCTAAGTTAATAAAGTTGAGGCCTTATTAACCCACATCCTTCCCCTCTTATCTTTCTTCCCATGTGTCCAGGGCAAAGGATCTTTCTACACGGGTAAAATTTGTGTGTGCAGGAGACAGCACTTTCTCAGGGGCTGGCCCAAGACCATGCTATTAACTTCTAAAGTAGCTAAGGGCTATCTCAAACCACTTCTGCTCTAAGTGCTAGGCACATTTCTTTGACCTCTCTCTCTGTCTCTCACTCTCTCACTCACTCACTCCCACACAGACAAATGCACGCATTGCACTGCATGTTTATAAAATTTAAAAAATTCCAAAACAAACACTCCACTGCAAATACTTTTTGGGCAAGGATGAGAGAACAGACACATGGCAGATGTTAGTCATGTTGCTTAATGTGTTACTTGAAGGTGCTCAGAGAATGGAAAATCTAAGTCCCAGCGAAGTCAATGGGAATTTTGCCGTTAACTTTAGTTGGGCCAGGATTTCATCCCAAAAATCTAAGGCCCCAATCCTGCAACTGACTATGAGCAGGTTCACCTGGGATCCTATGTAGAGTTCAGTGAAATATCAGGGCCTAATTGATTTAGCTGGTATATATGCTCAGATTTCAATATGATGGACTAGATAGATTTATGTTATTGTTGCATAGCAATGTTTCTTCAGCAGTAAGACACCTAATGTCCCTGGCTGCTTTTGACTGGCTATCAGATTTTGGATTGGATGATGGAAGATAGTTTTGAAGCTGGTAAGTATGGTGTTAATATGTACTGTAATTGCTGTATGTGTTTTTATGGCCTGTGTTTTTGTTTCCCAAGTGAGCATACTTTCATATTATAAAAAGAAGAACAGGAGTACTTGTGGCACCTTAGAGACTAACAAATTTATTAGAGCATAAGCTTTCGTGGACTACAGCCCACTTCTTCGGATGCTTATGCTCTAATAAATTTGTTAGTCTCTAAGGTGCCACAAGTACTCCTGTTCTTCTTTTTGCGGATACAGACTAACACGGCTGCTACTCTGAAACCTTTCATATTATAGTGACTTGTTTAGATTTTATATTAGTGTATTTTTACCTGGGAATCGTTTAAAAATATGTGATGAATTTACTGCTTGTGGATTGGTAGCTCTGTAGTTAGATTCCCCACTACTTGTTCACAGAACAGGTGCAGCGCAAATAGTAGCAGTACAAGTTTTATTACACTGCCAGCCATCACACCTAAATCCTGACACAGAAGGGCCACCTCTAGGGCTGAGATGGTAGTTTGGTCTACACATCTATCAGTCATTGGCTCTCGGCTGAGACTATTAACATTGCCAATTAGTGCAAAATGGGGCTGCTTTCTGTGAAGTGAACACCTGTCCCCTGACAATTACCTAGCAATGTTTAATGTAAAAATCATTAAAAGTAATTAAAATAGGGTTGGCCAGAAAACAAGAATTTGTAAAAAAAAAAAAATCAAGGTTTCAACATTTGTTTCCTTTCCAGCACAGAATGAAACAAAGGCCATTCAAAATTTTTCATTGGGGGCAGAGAGGGAACATACAGAGATCACCCAAGAATACCAATAAGCCAGTGCGTAGGACACTCAGCTATGTTGTGGGAGGCCTGGCTTCAAGTCTCACTGCTCTGCCTGATTCAGACCAGGAAATTGAACGTTGGCGCTCTCTCATTCCCAAGGAGCTCTAATTAAAACGGAGGCAGGTGTGCTAATCTGTTCCCATTAGAGAAGGATTTCCCTGAACCTTATTTCCGGGTAACAGTCACTTGATTTTGGTCAAATTTAGAAAGGGAAATACAACTCACATGACAGATGTCTGTCTACTGACTCCGGTGGTTACTGATACAGAACCTGTGAACTACTTTATAGATAGCAGAGTGACATGAATGGGGAGGGCCTTGAACCACAGATGCTACTACAGCTCATTGGTTGGGCTGGCAACAGTTGAATTCCTTACATGGGTTCTCTGCAGACTCCTGGACTCCATTCCCCTGATACCTGCAGAACTCACTTGTGCAAGACCTATTTACTCAGGCTTTGTACGGGATGAGTGAATAGCACCATTTTGAAAGGATTTGGAAGCCCTAAACAATTTAATCAAAGACTACAGATTGATTTACAGTATGGGATATAGTAGTTTCCTTCATGTTTAACAACGTTGTTGTGTAGCCAAAAATGAAATAGCCAAGAAATCACACATGGTTTATAACACATCCTCTCAATAACATTAAGAATATATGTAATATTTTGAAATCACTGGCTAATTATTTTTAATAGTTTCATGATAATTTATGTACAGAAACTCTCTGTTGGATGTGTTCCTGCTTTGGTCTAAATGTATTTCTGAACACACTGTCAAACATCCTCATTTGGCACCTCTTCTGTTTCACTGAATTTCTTTAGTATGTCCAGATTTCTTGCCAATATATTTTTTGAACATATTTTGACAGCTTTGCCTCTAAATTTGTTACTATTTGTGCTTGAATAGGTATGAAATTGAGGATATTAATGTGTTTGTTTCTTTTCTATATAGAGCTGATTGGCTAATGTCTTTGGTTTCTCCAGGAGTGAAAGGTGAGCCAGGTGAAGGTTGTTTGCTTATTTCAAATGTCAATGAGATTTTAAAACTGCATAAAACAACCTGCAATAGATGTTTTTAATTTATGGTTGCATGACTGTCAGCAATAAGCCTCTGTGTGATTTTTGGGCTGTGATCTTTTTTCTTATTAATTTGTTCAGCATGTTGTGTTTCTTTATGTTTACAACTAAAAGCACTACAATGCAGCGGATCCTTGTGCTTAAACAGGGGTTCTTATTCTGCATTCCTTATGCACCCAAAACTGACTGCAGTGGAAGTTTTAGGTGTGTAAGGAATGCAGGGTCAGGCTAGAGGTCACTTTTTCACTGAAACACCCATGGATAAATCAAGTTTTAGTTTAGTATGGTTGGATTAACTAGACTATTGAATTTCAATTTGTTGTGTTCATTTACAAAATAATCTGTATAATGCTGAATGACTTCCTATTGGGTTTGTTGGAGCAGAATGAAAATACTGTATATTAAGGGAGATCATAATCTTTTCCATCATGTTTTCCTTAATGTGGCTATTATAGATTTAAGAGACCTGCTCATAATACGACATGAGCTGGGCTGGTTTGTGGCTGCAAAGACATTGGACAAAATGTGGGGTACAGAGTTACCCCACCCAGAGAGAGATCTCGGAAACACTGTGCTTGACTCGGGGAAGTGCCAGCCACAAAAGCCCCTGCTATGCCCTTTGAAAAAGTACAGCATGCAGCCTATCTTCTTCTGGCTGAATTCTGTGTGTGGAGCAGAGGTGGGTGAGGCCACAATCCCACCACTCCCTGCCGCCTTTGAGGTGGCTAATACTGTGCTTGGTCCCGGTGTCTCCTTGTGCTGAGATTGTGATCAGCCCCTGTGCAAGAGCACAAATGGTGTTGCTAATATGCTCTTATGCCTTGTTTCATATCCAGGCAGAGCTAGACACAATCAAAATGTGTATGATCATAATAAATAAGCATTGTTCCTGACATTGCCCAAAGAAATGGGCCAGTGGGTTTTATTAATTAAAGTTATCTCTAACCATAGAAGTCAAAGGTGACTTGGAGGTCATATATTTTAGAATTCAAACCAACACTGAGTTCACTCGGTGCCATAATTCCTGGGTGTATTTGCTCACATTGGTGGATATCATGATATAATTTCCAAGAAATACAGTGGGTACCCTAAAAGTATTTTAGTGTTTTCAAAGATTCTGCCACTCCTAGTGATATCCCTCTCTCTAAAATGGGGAATTCCACTAGAAAACCTGTCTACTTTTCAAGGGGATCCCTTTGTGTTTTTTCAAGAGACAATGCTGAGTCTCAGTGGAACTCATTGATTCATATTACTAGCAGGTAGGTTGTTTATTATGGTGGATAATTCATATCAAATAGCAGGTGATTTTCTTGAAACAGCTGCTTATGGATCTAATAGTAAGTGGCCCGTTTTAATATAAAAATCGATAAAGGTTTGGCAGTATATCTGAACCATTATTGATTGCTTTTACAAAGACTTCATCAAAGTTCTTTAGCAATAAGGGTAAATTATTTGTCCCTTATGTTACACAGTATAGATAAAAAGTACAGTAGGCTGGGTTTTCAGCATGTATAGTCGCAAATAACTTTCCTTGTGAGCTTGTCTATATAAATATGGGCCTATCCTCACTTCTGCAACTGTAAAATCTGTGCCTACTTTTCAAGTTGCTTGTGCAAATCTGTTGGGTTGTTGTTGTGTGTCTTTTTTTTTTTTGCACCTTTAACTACTTGATTGCAGCTCCAAATCAGGTAGTGTAGATGCAAGTACTTTGATGTGCACCTGTAACTAACTTTCCTAAAGGGGAGTCCAGCCTTCACACCTTTTCAAATATATGCCATAACACATCCATAATGAGGTGAGCACACTTCACTACAGTTCACTACATCTTACAAAAACATGATCTGGAAACGTATGGAAAACATTCCAAATGCATTTTATTAATGGACTTCCAGACAGATTCTGATACCCTTACTCACCTTAAGTAGTATCTTACTTCTCAAGTAGTCTCATTTATGTCTGTGGGACTACTTGAGAAATAAACTACTATTCATTGTGAGTAAAGGCCTCAGAGTCTGGTCCTTAGTAAATTAATCCTGGGTAAGATCCAAATGCCACAAATAGCATGGAAATTCATTGTCCACTATGGACATGGCTCATATACAACATTTTGGGGCAAATTTTGCCCTCAATTCTGGGCTGGTGGCGTCCCTAGTTGGTCCACTAGCACAAATTAGAGCAGCAACTATTGCCAGATGTCAACATCCTCAAGTGGTTAGGGCAGGGCCAGGATCAGCAGGGCAGAGGGATGGCCATGTCATGACAGAGAGGGGTGACATTGCAGCTGCTATGCTGGATTGGTGCCACCAGAGGATTTCCCTTCCTCTGTGGGGTGGTGGAAAGCAAGCACAGCATAGTCTAAGATCTGGGCTAGTATATAGGAACAAAGAGTGCACATACTGAACATGGACTCACACTGGTTTACCAAGTGCTGTTGAGACAAATGACAATATAATACTAAAAAGGTAGGAAGGACTCACTGAAAATAATTTTAAAAATAGATTTAGAAAGCTCAGGACTAGGTTGCATGGGGAACAATTTTGCCACTGGTGGAAAATCTGCACCTGTTTGAAATTTTGCACACAGTGCTAACATATTTAAATATATTATACATAGAGAGTAAAATCTGAACTAAACACTCATTCCTACTTCCTGCCTTAAATGACCCCCTTAAAGTTATCCCTAAGCTTTTCAGTATAATTTCACTTGAACCTCAGATAAAGGCTTATGTCTTCTAGCCCACTGATTTTTGCTCATCTGCTGGGTGGTTGCTTAAGAGAGGAACTAGCAAAAATAATTTGCCTTCTACAGATGAGCTTTATCTGAAGTGCAAAAGATGTTCTATTGAAATTCTTTAAACTGGATACTTAAGAGAGGGAGTGACCTACTGGAGATGGCCCTTAGTGCTTTGTGTCTGTGTGTGTTTTGTATGTATCCATGTGTATTTAGGTAGGTTCCATTAAATGCATATAAATAGTATATATAAGGTGTAATAATGTTATCTGTTTTGTCTTTCCTGTTTCCTGTTGATTGACTTTTATAGCTTGCAAACATTATGCTGGATTGGTAAATTGCAATAAATTTAATCAAGAATTATTTTATTCAGTCTACTAATGAGGAATAATAGCGTATGTATCAATTAGAAATGTCAATTTTCGTGAAGAAATAGATTTACAAAGGGATAGTAGGTAAAAAAATATCATTGGTATCAATTCACTTCATTATTTTTAATTTGCTGTGAATATTGAGTGTTTCCAACATAAAATCATTCCTCAATTAAAATAAAACTTCTGTACTCCTATCAGATTTTCACTGCTTGTTGTTGCTTACAGATTAGCAGTTGTCATTGGCTTCACTCTATTGTTATTCCATTAATCCGCACCCATAGTAAAAAAAAAAAAAAAAAAATTCAGCTTGCCAAAGAATGGAAGTAAAATCTCTATTTTTTTTTCTCGTGTTGCATTGACATGTCAGAGACACTGCAACAATAATAATTTTTGGATATCTTAACCATGATACAAACATGAGGCCCCGCCTCCAGCATCAGAGAAGGGAGAGTGTTTGTGAGCTTTCTTATTCATTTTGGCACCTTTTTATTACTCTACGTTCCCTTTCTTTTCCCCTAGGATCTAGGCCATTTCTAGTAAGCCAGGTCCCACTAATGCATTCTTATGCTGTAAATCAGTGACTGTGAGACTGTGTTAAGAATTGGCATTGGTTTGCAGCTTCCTTTTACTTTAGGGCCTAAGCAGTGCTCCGATTATAAACAAATAACAAAAGTATGTAGGGACAAAATTAGAAAGGCCAAGGCACAAAACGAGATCAGACTAGCTAGAGACATAATGGGTAACAAGAAACTATTCTACAAATACATTAGAAGCAAGAGGAAGACCAAGGACAGGGTAGGCCCGTTACTCAATAAGGGGGGAAAAACAATAGCAGAAAATGTGGAAATGGCAGAGGTTCTTAATGACTTCTTTGTTTCGGTTTTCACCAAGAAGGTTGGTGCTGATTGGACATCTAACATAGTGAACGTCAGTGAAAATGAGGTAGGCTCAGAGGCTAAAATAGGGAAAGAACAAGTTAAAAATTACTTAGATGAGTTACAAGTCTTCAAGTCACCAGGGCCTGATGAAATGCATCCTCAAATGTTCAAGGAGCTGACAGAGGAGCTATCTGAGACATTAGCGATTATCTTTGAAAAGTCATGGAAGACGGGAGAGATTCCAGAAGACTGGAAAAGGGCAAATATAGTGCCGATCTATAAAAAGGGAAATAAGGACAACCTGGGGAATTACAGACCAGTCTGCTTAACTTCTGTACTTGGAAAGATAATGAAGCAAATAATTAAGCAATCAGTTTGCAAACATCTAGAAGATAATAAGATGATAAGTAACAGTCAGCATGGATTTGTTAAGAACAAATCATGTCAAACCAACCTGATAGCTTTCTTTGACAGGGTAACAAGCCTTGTGGATAGGGGGAAGTGGTAGACATGGTATATCTTGACTTTAGTAAAGATCTTGACTTTCATACTGTATTGCATGACCTTCTCATAAACTAGGGAAATGCAACCTAGATGGAGCTACTGTAAGGTGGGTGCATAACTGGTTGGAAAGCCGTTACCAGAGAGTAGTTATCAGTGGTTCACAGTCATGCTGGAAGGGCATAAAAAGTGGGGTCCCGCAGGGATCAGTTGTGGGTTTGGTTCTATTCAATATCTTCATCAAAGGTTTAGATAATGGCATAGAGCGTACATGTATAAAGTTTGTGGATGATACCTAGCTGGAAGGGGTTTGGAGGATAGGATTATAATTCAAAATAATCTGGACAAACTGGAGAAATGATCTGAAGTAAATAGGATGAAATTTAATAAGGACAAATACAAAGTACTCCACTTAGGAAGGAACAATCAGTTGCACACATACAAAATGGGAAATGACTGCCTAGGAAGGAGTACTGCGGAAAGGGATCTGGGGTCATAGTGGACCACTAGCTAAATACGAGTCAACAGTTTAACACTGTTGCAAAAAAAAAAATAAAAAAATGGAACATCATTCTGGGATGTATTAGCAGGAGTGTTGTAAGCAAGACATGAGAAGTAATTCTTCTGCTCTACTCTGTGCTGATTAGACCTCAGCTGGAGTATTGTGTCTAGTTCTGGGCACCACATTTTAGGAAAGATGTGGACAAATTGGAGAATGTCCAGAGAAGAGCAAGAAAAATGATTAAAGGTCTAGAAAACATGACCTATGAGGGAGGATTGAAAAAACTGGGTTTGTTTAGTCTGGAAAAGAGAAGACTGAAAGGGGGCATGATACCAATTTTCAAATACATAAAAGGTTGTTAGAAGGAGGAGGGAGAAAAATTGTTCTTCTTAACCTCTGAGGATAAGACAAGAAGCAATGGGTTTAAATTGCAGCAAGAGAGGTTTAGGTTGGATATTAAGAAAAAATTCCTAACTGTCAGGGTGGTTAAGCACTGGAATAAATTGCCTAGAGAGGTTGTGGAATCTCCATCATTGGAGATTTTCAAGAGCAGGTTAGACAAACACCTGTCAGGGATGGTTTAAATAATACTTAGTCCTGCCATTAGTGCAGGGGACTGGACTAGATGACCTCTCGAGGTTTCTTCCAGTTCTATGATTCTGTGATTCTATGATTCCCCTTTATTAGCATGGTTGTGTCCTTGTTTAGTTTCCCATGATGTCGCTGAGTGTGTGCATGTGTTTGGGTGACATATGGACCTCTGTACGTGTCTCTATATCCGTTCAAATAGATCATAAGACAGACAATAAGGGAACATTTTTAGAGCTAAGTGTGGGAGTTGCATAGCTAAATCTCCAAGCCTGGCTATGGAAATATATTCTATAATTTCTTCCGCTAGTACCTATTTATCTATTAGAAAACTCTTGACGATCCACAAGATTGTCTTACATACTTGTCACCATGGTTATTACCTTGGCCATTGAAACAGAAGGAAATACCCTGCAAGCTATAATTGTTGAATTTATTGTTAAGAAAACGGTATTCAAAATTTTAAAAATTAAACTGAAAAACTGAATAGGGAAATGCTTTACTATAAGTGGAAAAGATTGTCATTTACCCTATGATTGCTATTCTCCAGTTGTAAGAAATGGAGGTAATATCTGTATTAAGTTCTATTTTTGATTATTTTCCCTGCAATTAATGCTGCAGGTCCTGATTACCTTAGGCTAATTGGCTTGAAAGCATTTAATCATGGTATTTTCACCAATGAGAGCTTTTTGAAAGAACATTTTGAAAGTAGCATGGAGAAGATTCAAGTGTGCAAGAAGTTGAAGATGATAAGATGCATGGAACTGAGTTGTAAATAGCAGTGAGGCCTTACTACCACAACAAGCAGAAACGTTTGCATATATTTTCTAATTCAGAAAGCAAAAGATAAAGTTTGTTTCAATTTGTATCAGAGAATTTAAAAAAATACTTCGAATTTCACCTGCTACATCTGCTAGTTTGCTTGTCAATAACCAGGATAAATACTCCACCTCAAAGTAAATCTAAAGTATTTGAAGCTCATGCCAAAGTATCAGTAGTTGCAGAGAAAATATCTTGGCTGGATTTCATAGTTGTAGAAATAAATAAGAAATTAACAGGTGCTCCTCTTTCTGTCCTTCGTGATTTTAATGAAAAGACTATTGCATAAGGTTGAACATGTTCTGAGTTCTTGATAAATCTAGAGTTGTCATTTAGCATTGATGATTTGTGAAAAAATTCAGGGGGGCCATGTGAGTTTAATGCTGTTCTTTTGAACAGGGATTAGCATATTTCAAAACTGAATCAGAAATATTGTTGAAAATGCCTGACTTGTTTTACACTTAGGTGTGCTGATTTGTGATATATAATGGCATCTACACTGAGGCATGTGCTGAGGAATGGGATCCATGTAATTTATCCTAGTATCTCTGGTCCTGAACTCGTTAAGTGACATTTGGAGAAAGAAATTTCCATGGTGTACTTGAAACAACCTTGTTACAGATGTTGGAAAACATTAAAAAAATATGGGAAAGATGGCAAACACAGGAAGTCATGTAAGAAGGATTACTGCTGACTTTCCCAACTATCCGCCTTGTCAATAATTGACATGTTATATACAGGTAAGATTTTGTCCTCATCAGATGGCTTCAGGGCAATATTATCAATTTTTCTACTCACTATCCTCCTTTTTCTACTTATATCCTCTTGTGATTGGCTCTTCTTGAAGATTTGAGTCATGTATATTCTGTGTAGTATTCTTTTGGCCCCCCCAGAGTTGAAACTATATGACTATAGATTAACATTGGTTGGGACTTGAAAAGAAGAGTAAATATGATCTCGGTATCTAATTTTATACATGTCACCTGGGAACAGTGCATGTCATAATATGCAACCTTATTACGTCTCCCCAATGAAGAACAACCATCTACCATTAGCTTGCACAACACATCCTTTTTAGCCTTGCTGATACTGCCATTGTCCAAAATGCACCTGCAGCCAAACTTTTTTTTTTTGCAATGCCAATACACCCCTTAAGTTGATGGGGACAAAGAACATATTCTGAATGGTAACATGATGAATATAGAAGGCAAGGGTATCTGTGTTAGATTTAGAGTCATTTTACTTTCTCTGCATTTTAAATAAATTAAATGGAAAATGGAGAGTACGGAGTGTTTTAGAATAACAGAAATAACAGTCTAAAAACCAGGACTGAAAATTGCCAACCTAAAACATTTTATAAATTGTCTGCATTATTTAAGCTTTTTCCCTCTGTGTGGTCCTATGACTGTCTCAGTGAGACCTAAAGTGATCTGCTTTGTAAGTGCTACTCAGTAGTGCCATACATACCAATAATCCTTCCGTATAATGAAATACTTGCCTTTCCTGCTTTACTAGAAGTTATAGAGGAAGCTTCTGATCATCCAGCTATGAAAGCCACCATGACTGGTTCTGCCCAGAAGCTCCATAGCTACACATGGAGCAGAAAAGTCGCTTTTTACAGCCAGCTGCAAAGTTCTTTCAAACCATGTGAGCTTTTATCCTGACAAGGCTTTCACATTGGCATTTTCAGAGATACAGATTAGTTTCAGCATACCAGCCTTCGAGGAGTATGTATGAGCTAAGACACCGTTTAGACTCTACACTACATCTGTGAAACTCCAAGCCAACCGGTCCATTTGAACAAGAAAAATGGTATTTGGTTCCAGTAAGCTACCATGGAACGCTGTCCAGATTTGACAAATGTTGCAGTGTTTGCTTTTGTGTATTTAGTACACAGTGCAAGTGCTGGAAAAAGCTTTTCACATGATGCAGCACTGCTAGCAGATAATCACTGGAGCATTAAAACAAGAGAATTTGTGTGTATCCAACATGCTGCAGTAGGATAAGAGGAAGTGAATAAGAACTAACTGCTGGAGTTTTAGAAAGATGTCCTTCCTTCTCTTGTTCACACTGATTCACTTTAATGTGTTGCTTTTAGTCAGCCTCTCTAACAGCTGAAAATGTGTAGATTAGAAAACCCTAAACTGATGTGAAAATGGTTTTGTTTCCCTCCTATTTTAGACTGTGTAAGTTTTTGAGAACATTTTCAGTTTAATTATGTAGCACTAAAAAATTGAAATTAAACTGAATTTGCAATGGGAACTGCTCATTTTAGTTAACTGTCAAATTTACTGTGGCACTGTGAAATATGGGCCTCTACTAGTTTGATCTGTTCTGGAAAAAATGACTATTTTCTATAGGGGGAGGAGGGGACAGGAGCCAAATCTCTTAGTATAGCTACAGCAAGCTAACAATTTAAAGAGATATTTGACAAAATTAAGCCAGTAGATTAAACACAAACTGGAATCCACTCCAGATTTGGTCTTCAGTTGTTTGAACAATAGAAAGATGGACAATAACACATGATGTCTTTTTTTTTGCATCTTCAATCTCTTTTGTTAAATGCACCTTCCATATGTAGGTAGCAGAAAAATGTTTGCTTTAAAATAATCTTATGATTACCTGGTTGGCTCAGGGATATCAGACATGAAATCTTTTGAAGGATGCTATGATGTAATGTGACGGATACGGTATAACAAGTGACTATTTATCTAAGATCACATAGATCTCAGTAGCTTTATTCTTAGCATCTGATGTACAACGTTATCTATATAGAACATCTCAGACTAGTGTCTAAAGACCACCCTTTTCCTCTAAGCCCTAGGCATTTTTATCACTGTGCCAATAAAAAGAAAGGGATTTATGGGGTACTGCTTTTTAATTCATTTAATTCTCTGTTCATTTTGAGGTTAATGTTGTTGATCTATTTTTCTCTTGAAACAAATAAAAACAATATGTGCTGACACTGACTTTGACTTTTGACATGGGAGATAGAGGTCAACATTTAATTTTATATTTATAGACTACATGAACAATATTATCAGTATTAAAAACTGTTCACTCAGTCCTTGTCATTTTACAATTTTGTTCGGTAGCTTATATCACATTGAGTATTTTCTCCAACTCTGATCAAGATGCCATCATTCACAATGCTATAGTTAAGGGGCTGTCAGCTTTTTCATTAGAAACCCCATTTTTCAGGGGTTCATAACTTGACTGGTTAAAAAAAATGTTCCAAGACTGACCCTTGGCTATTTTTAAACCATTTGAGTGTAAAATACCAGGAGCTGACTGGTTTGGATGATTGTTGAGTGATGGTATTGTTTTATTTAAAACTTAAAATAAATTTATCAAACAATTGTTCTATAATGTAGTCTAAACACCCTTGCCATTTTTTATTTGTTTTAGTTTTTAGTGAGTGTTTTGTTTGTGAAAGGTGCTAGTTTAACAGCTGGTGGATGCCAGAGGCCTGTTGGTTAGGGGGTTGATTTTACTGATATAGTTATACTGGTATGATTCCTGGTGTGGACATATAAAGGTGGCAACTCCTCCCCACTCCCCAAACTGCCCCATCCACCCCAGTGGTCAACTAGTTGCAGTGTCACCAATTTAATCATTATCCAATTCCTCCCCCCCCAAATTCAAACACCCCCTCTAATTTCAATTCCTGGGTGCCTTATATCTGTATAACCTATCCCCATTCCCACACAGGAAGAAGCTATATCGGTATAAGCAATTTTATTCTGGCATAACTGTCACCATTGGAGAGAAGGAGGGATTTGTACTGCTTTATCTATATTGGTATAGTTAAAGTGTTATAATTTTGGTGTGTAGACATACCCTATGCTCTCTTTAGCCACAGAGCAGATAGAGCATGAGTAGTTACAGTGGACGATTTCTCACATTGCCAATGGGGCAAGATTCAAAGTTGGCGTAAATTGCCATAGCAGTGGAGCTATGTCATTTACACCAGCTGAAGATCTGCCCCATTGCACCTTATGTCCATTCTGGAGGAACTGCCTTTTAGGCAGAGAAAGTATATTATCTTCCATGACAAAGATTCTTCTCTCTCGCACACTGGTGTGAATCTGGAATGGCGCCTGTGATGTCAAAGGGGTTTCAGCAGGTGTAAAACTGGTGTAAGTATGATAAGAATCAGGCTCCATAATTTTTCATGAAAACCCCGATGTCAGATCTTCCACTGTGGTGAATCAAGATATCTTCATTTACATTAATGGAGTAATGCTGATTTACACCCCCTAAAGATCTGACGTTGGGTTTTTTATCACGGAAGCCATAACTAGGACAAACTAGGGCCTTAGGGCTGGACTTTTTGCAACCATTTATGCATGCAGGTAACTTTTCTCATGTGAGTAGTTTCATCAGACTGTAAGTAGGTTCAATGGAATGACTAATATGAGTAAAATTACTCCAGATAGATTTCTGATTAAAGGATCAAACCCTTTGGCACCTTGTCTACAAGCAGTCAGTTGCAGGATCAATGTGATCATTACTCACCTGGATGGGATTTCAGAAAATATCTGGTCTCCCTTTATTCAGTTTGTTAAATAGCCAGAATTCTGAGACTAAAATAATCTTCCACTGCAAATGCACAGTAACTTTTTTCCCCAGATCATAGAAATGTTTTGTCTACCTAAATATTTATTAACACGATAGTAATAATTGTGAGAAAACTAATTCAATCTGTGCAGTTAAAATAATCTACATATTTTCAAAATGTCTAAATGTATACTGTATTTATGTAATAGCCTGCAGTAGTTGTTGCCATGTACAAGTTTTTAAAAGGTTTTATAGTCATGTGTTCACAGTAGTCCATAATGGTTGCTAAGAAGTTTTTCCAGGGCAGGGTATCTAGTAATTAATATGCATTCTAAAGCAGTAATGTATAGATAGTTTTAGAAGGCAGGTGAACCCACCACTGTTTGGCCTTGCCTTGCCCATCTTAATGAGGGTTGTGAACCTGAAAAGCTGATGGCTCTTGTGAAACAACTTCCCTCTCTATGAAGATTTTCAGTAAAATGAAGCAGTAAAAATGATTAGTGCTTCTTTTCAATACATGGCAAGAGGTGTTTATTTGCCTGCTGGAATTACTGTGTTGTATATACATAGTGAAGTGGACAGGACAACTCGGTGGTCCTAGATGGTACCCAATTAGTACCGGGAGGCTATTTAAAAGAATATCATTACTATTAAAATTAAAGGGATTCAGCAGAATGGAATTTAAATACTCATTCAAACCAACCATACAAAACTGCTCCAAGTACTTGGATTGTTTGAAAATACAGCTTCCTGATGTGGTACAGTGTTAGGTACAGTCAATTAGTCATTGGGTCTTTTTAGGCCAAATCCTAAAGGTTTCAGGATGTGGCCCCAATATTTTTAGTGTTTTTCTTTCTCTTTTAGATTCTCTTATGTAAAGCCGCTTCTATTCCTAGCTCTTTTGAATTGTATTTCTCTCTTCTTGACTACTACTACTACTGTGTCCTAGCCATGGGTCTGAAGTACCTGTTCTCCTACTACACCCCTAACACTCTGGTCATCAATGCTACCAATGAGAGAAATAGTCAGCTTTGCTTCAAATCAACACCCTCTGAGCTTATGGAGCTTAAATGGCTGGACCTTCTAGGCCATGAGAGTAATTCGTCAGCCTCCCTTCAATTCTAAGTCGCCAGCTATCAGGCTCTGATGATGAAATATGACTCAACAAATTATAGTATATTATCCCATTGTATTGATTTGTTGCCTCAGGACAAGAGAGAACAGTTTCAAGCTCTTATTACAGAGGGTCAGACAATCACGAAGGCTTCACTGCAGGCTTCCCTTGACATTGTGGATACAGCCTTCTGGCTACAGTTGTAGTCATGCATCAAGCCTCTTGGCTGCAATCATCCAGCCTACCCAGGGAGGTGTGAATACCATAGAAGACCTGCCCTTCCAGGGGCCTAAATTTTTAGAGATGCCATGGACAGATCTCTCCATTCACTTAAGGACTCCAGGGTGACATTGCTATTTCTCGGCATATATATACTCTATCTACTCAGAAGACATAGGAAGTGTCAGACAGCACAATGCTCCCGCTGACCCCCAAAGACCAGTTGAGCCACCCAGAAAGAGGCCCAGCTGCATAAGAAAGGCCCACCTTTCACCATCACGTCTCAGTCAGCTACATCATTCAAATGACAATTTTGACCCATTGGTTAAGTTTGACACTCTTCCCATAGGATCTTCAGCTTCATCAAACCTCCATCCACCCTATGAAGAATGTCTTGCCAATTTCCTCCCTTCCTGGGAGCATGCTACCTCACACAAATGGGTACTGGAAGTGATTTTGATAGGCTACTCCATCCAATTCAGCTCCACCCGCCCCTCACCCTTTCTCCCCACCCAAATTCAGGGACACTTCTCATGAGGGGCTCTTAAAACAGGCGGCAAAAGTCCTCCAGCAACTCTGGGTTATTGAACCCCCTCCCTTGGACTTCATCAGAAAGGGATTCTATTCCAAGTACTTCCTGGTCCCAAAGCAAAAAGGAGGCTGGAGACCAATTCTGGACCTTCGGATTCTAAACACTTTTATTTATGCACAGCATTTCAGGATGGTCACCCTAGCAGCAATCATTCTATCATTAGATCTTGGGGACAGATTCTTCACCCTCAACCTCCATGATGCCTTCTTTCGTGTAGCCATAGGCCTAGCAGACTAGTGCTTCCTCAGATTTGTAGTGAGTACTGAACACTGTCAGTACTGTGTCTTTTCCTTCAGCCTATCAATTACCCTAAGAAAGTCTTCTCCATCCTCACAGCCCACAGCCCACCTTTGATGGTTGGGAATAATAGTCTTTCCATATTTGGACTACTGGCTCCTCAAAGGTCTTTCTTTTCTTGAGGTACAGTCCACTACCAAGAAGGCCCTAGCTGTTTTCCAGTTGAGGTCTTCATCTCAATATAGAGAAATCAACTTGGACACCTGTGCCACCTGTGTGCACACAGACTTTGTCAGGGCCACCCTAGACTCTGTGATAGCCAAAACATACCTACCTGCGGACTTATTTGCCACAATGTCCAGCCTAATATCCATACTGCAACAAAGTCCATGAACCACAGTGAGGGTTTGCCTTCCTCTCCTGGGACACCGGTTCATTTCCTAGCACCCCCATGCAAGGCTACAGTCCCAGTACCTTCCTGGTTTAAGACCGTCTTCACTGTCAACAAACACAAATTATCAGAGGAGTATCAGTACCTCAAATGGCACTGGACCCCTTCAGTTGGTGGAAAGACCCTCAGGAAGTCTGTGTGAGAATGCTTTCCCATGTCCATGTCTTGACTTCACATCAATGTCCTCAATCTCTAAGTGGTCCATTATGCCTGTCTTCACTTGCTACCCACTGTCAGGGCCAGTCACTCAGAGTAACATTAGACAACCGAGTGGCTATTATCTATATAAACCACCAAAGGAGAAGCAAAATCCCTATCTGTATGCAAAGAGCCGTTAAAGATATGCAGCCGGTGCACAGTGGCCATTCACATAGCCCCGCAATGGCCGAGACAGGTATGGTTCCTGACCCTGAGTTGTCTGACACTGTCTGCTTCTTCCCCTTTCTCTGATGATGGACATTCTGACCCAGGAGTTGGACTCCAACCTCTCGTTGCTATACCTCAAGGCCTGGCTTCTTGATGGTTCTTACTACTGGAGCCAGGACTCTTTTTTCAAAGTCCAGAAAGTTCAGCTGAATGGCAGGAAAACCACCCCAAGAAAGAATTCCCTGCAGATGTGGAAGGCAGTTCCTCAATGCAGAGGAGGGTGCTGAGGAGACGGATTCAATACAGAGCATGGAACAGCTTCATCAAAGGCCATGTACACCCTGGAGGTATGGGCTAAGAATAAGAAATGTGTGAATGGAGGACCAGGTGGTTGTTATTGATGGGTACCTTTCATGGGAGGGCTATGGAAGTGGATTGAGCCCTAGAGGAATGAGGTATAACTCAGAGAAAAAGGAGAGGTAACTTACCTTGTACAATAACTGCTGTTCTTCAAGATGTTTTGTCCCTGTGCATAATCCACCACCCATCCTCCTTTCCCCTCTGCTTCGGAATCCTACCATGCTCTGAGATTAAGAAGGAACTGGAGCAGCATGGGTCCGCTTCTCCCTAAATGTCCTCATATCAGAGCAGGAGGAGGCATACAGTGAAGAAAATCTCCAGTCAAGAGTGGACAGGTGTGTGTGCATAGGGAGCATGCACAGGGACAAAACATCCTGAAGAACTCAGTTACTGTATAAAGTCAGTAGCCGCTCCTTTCTGGCCCATGTCTGGAGAGTATGACATAGAGGTCAAAGAACAGCTCTGTGTGGGAAGAAACCTGCCCTGGAGTGCACCTTGCTTTATTTGCTTTCACTCCCACCATTACAAAGGGGTGGGGTGGGAGTGGGGGAGAAAAGAAGACAATGAAAGGGATAGGATTTTGGCCTTCACATCTGTTTGTCAGTTTCCCCTGCCCTCTGTTTGAATGGTGAGCCCCCAAATGCTGAAAATAAATAATGAATACTCCATTGCAGGGATGCGTGGATGCTTATGGATTTTAGGTGCTTAGGTGGGGTTTAGGAGAGACAAAAGTACGCAGTTTAAAAAAAAAAACCCTCAATACAGTTCACAGGTATTTGCTTTTGAGAGGTAATGAAAGATGGCTGGAGGTAGGGCAATGTGTGATGTGGAATCCCAGTAAATCACTGGGTACTTCTTGTTCAGAGCTGGCTGAACTTGCTTTCAGTAGTTCAGCATATCTTTGTTTATAAATCTAAATGGTATTGTGTTGTATTGTACTTTGCAGCATAATAAATTGTAACATTCAACATTAACTGGTCAGGCTTCAGTGATAACAAAAGTTCAGCAGGCTGGTGGCACTCTGATCAATATTGCCTTCTATTTATAGTATTGTTACAAATGGAGGTTTTATTTAAATTAGACAATGTTGAAAAGCATACAGTAGATCAATAAACTAAAATACAGTAACGGATTTTAATTCGTGGCTGGTATGCTGCTGCTCTTTTGTCACATGCATCCTTAATGTCCCCTAAACAACATCACATTTACTGTGTGCTGTTATGGACTGTTGCCTGGCAAAGACGTAGATGTTTTAAATAAGCAAGATTATAGTATTGTGTAATGAGAAGAAAAGGGCTTCTAAACAAAAAGAAAACATTTGTTTTGTTTTCTGTGCTAGTATTTAGCACATCCATTTAACCTGATGAATACTGAGCATGCCATGTTGCAGTCAGTGGGCCTGATTCTGTTCTTGCTCACACTTCTTTTACAACAGTGTGACTCCATTGGTACAATGCAGTTACACCAGGACTTATACCAGTTTTTATACCAGATTTGGTCCATTGTATCAATCTCTTTTTCGCGGGGCAGCTAAAGTTTAGTTTAGTGTGGAGATTTGAACTCCTACCAACATACAGTTAACTGTAATTTTCTCTTGAACGCTCAGGTTAAATTTAAATATGAAGCTAACTTGCAGATTATTGTGATTCCTTTTAGAATTTGGTTTCTATACTAATCTTTGAGCATTTAGTGGCATGAGGTAAATTGATCAAGTGCATCAGCTGTGTTGGAGAAAATGGAGATACAAAGGTGGGTGTCAACAGCATGCTAATGCACAGTAACTGTCAGCACTGCACCAGCACACCCTTAATGGCCTTGTAAACAGCCTGAAAAGTATGCATGACATTATGGAGTCCTGTAGAATCCTGCAATATCATCATTGTGATCAATTAATGCAACCAGTGAAATCTCTGTACCATACCCAGACCTCATCAAGAAAAAAAATCAGCAAATCAAACTTGTCAGAAAAGTCAGGGCAGGTGTTGCGTCACTGTAACCCTTCCAGTGATCTTCCCCGCCCAAAAGGAAGGTTTGAGATGGAGGGATAATTAGTGAGATTGTCAGCACTCAAAGATAACTTTCTGAGCAAGGTCTAACTACTGCTTCTTTGCAAGACGTCTCATCCAACAACAGACTCAGAGATTTTAGGGCCGGAAGGGACCTTTGTGATCATATAGTTTGACCTTCTGCACAACACAAGCCAAATAACCTCATGTGGTAATTTCTGCAGCAGGACCATAACTTCTGTTTGAGCAATAGCATATCTTAAGATTCAGTACTCCATTACTAGCCTTCAGTCAAGCAAGACACCATTCTAAACTGCAGGGCATGAGCTGAAGTCCCACCCTCCAACTATGTTGTGAGAACCATGGCTGGTGAGACGCTGACACACCAATTCAATGTGAGTCTCATGGTCGCAGTACAATTGGTAGCCTTGTCTATAACCTGCCATACAAGTACCACCCTGGACTTGGTTACTCTTTTGTCTTCACTAGATGGTTCACATAGGAGCAGAAGCAGATCAGTCAGAAAAGACAAACAGTTGCTCTTAAGGAGGACTAGGCAATAAGACATGGACAAATACTGAGAGACTTGTGGCAACTAAGAGAACTAAGGTTAAAAGAGTAATTAAAATCTACTCCAGCCTGTCTTCCTTAAATTCCAATATTTAAGGAAAACCTTTTACCCTTCCCTCCCCAATGAAACAGAGAGAATATACTTCAGGAGTGTTTGTGTGTGTTAGTGGTGCTGGTGAGGAGTTCTTCATAGTGATGAGTGAGTGTGTGTGTGTGTCTGAAGTGGGGGTATGGGTTTTTTATTTATTTATTTATTATAGTACCTAGGAGTCTCATTAATGCACCAGGATCCCATTCTACTAGGGGCTGTACAACTACAAAACAAAAAGAAAGTCCCTGCCCCAAAGAGTTTATAATCTAAGTAAGATTGTCACAGGGACAATGAAGGGGTGTTATTCATGATGAGAAATGTGTGTGTATGTCTGAAGTGGTACAGAGGTGGTTTTCATGGTGTCAAGGATGGAGGACATTATCCCTGGTGAGGAGTGCGTGTGCATGTGTGTGAAGAGCAGAGGAGGGGGTTGTCATGGTGGGGAGTGTGTGTGTGTCGGGGGAGGAGGGTTGTCATCGTGGGGTGTGTGTGTGTGTCGGGGGAGGAGGATTCTCATGGTGGGGAGTGTGTGTGTGTCGGGGGAGGAGGATTCACATGGTGGGGCGTGTGTGTGTGTCGGGGGAGGAGGGTTGTCGTGTGTGTGTGTGTCGGGAGGAGGTTATCATGGTGGGGAGTGTGTATGTTGGGGGAGGAGGATTCTCATGGTGGTGTGTGGGTGTGTCGGGGGAGGAGGGTTGTCGTGGTGGAGAGTGTGTGTGTATGTATTGGGGCAGGAGGGTTGTTACGGTGGGGAGTGTGTGTGTTGGGGAAGGAGGGTTGTCACAGGAAGTGTGTGTGTGTGGGAGGGGAGGGAAGGAAGGAGGGTTGTCATGGTGGGGATTGTGTGTGTGTGTGTGTGTCGGGGCAGGAAGGTTGTCACGGTGGGGAGTGTGTGTGTTGGGGAGGAGGGTTGTCACGGCGCGTGTGTGTGTGTGGGAAGGAAGGAGGGTTGTCATGGTGGGGAGTGAGTGTGTTGGGGATGTGGGGGGCTGTCTCTCTTGGAACTCATGAAACAACTGAATAATTTGCAGATTATCCCACTTGCTGGAAGATTCCTTTGCCTTGAGTTATCTTTATCTCAGGGTCAATATGTTTTGCACATTGATTGCAGGGTTGTCTCTTGTGAAGTGCAGCTTTTCTTTCCTTCTCTCCTTACAGCCTCGTGATTCCATACAAGTCTCACATTATTTTATTTTATTTTTTAGCTGTCACAGAAGCTGTTCCCCCTTCTCTTTTGCTGACTGCTGAGCCTGCCCTGCCTTCCCAATATGTAAAGTAACATTCACATCAAATAGAGAAGGAGGTAGATCAGGCTTTTGACTTCAGCTGTTGGCACAGCTGGAGGGGAGCTGTTCGCCAGCAGCAGGAAGCCCTGTAATCTCGTTCTATACGAATTTCGGTGGTTGGATTTTCCCAGATCAAAATAAATGAAAAAAGGGGACTTCGCTTCATTTCAAGATTTTTAAAAAAAGTCTTGACCTTCTATTCTCCAAGGGTCATTTTCTTTCCCCCACACCCCAATAAAGCTGAGAACCTCCCTAAGAGACCTAAACCTTCAGAATGTAAAAATTGGAGAGAGATGATATCATGACTTTTCTGTTTTTTATCATCGCTCTCTTTTCTGGTTGGATGACAGCACTATGATCTAGAGAGAGATTGAGACAAGCATAGTTCTGGCTGCATTGTGCCCCATTTGGCACAGAATACTAGCATCATCTGAAATTAAGTTAATAGTTTTAATAGCATTTTTGAGACATCATCTTGCATATTAAAACTTAGCCAGGTATTAGGTAATTTAGATAATAAATTTTCTTCAAAGTGACCCATCATCTTAGTATTTATATTTTTTTCCCTAGAGGATGTAAGGTATAAAAGCAAGCTTTGTAGTTTTATATCTGTCAGCATGTCACATAAATATCTCAGTAACTACTGATCTTATCACCATAAAACTTCCATTTATACAGTTAGACATGTCATGTTGGTCAGCTGCACAAAAAGTTAAGCACATGCAATATTAAACTCCATCCCATGCCAGTTCCATTAGCCCACATCTTGAAGTTCTCTCTGCACACTATATTAAATGAGGGAGGGAGGGGACAAGGAGAAACATACAGCAAATTCAGACAAGAAAGACCTCATGTTGAGAATGAAAGAAATGATGCAGGAGACTGAGGGAGATACTTGGGTTTTTAGCATTCTCCCAAATCAAAGGATCTGCTTTCTTTCTGATACGTGATTTTGATAGTTTTACATCATATAGCCTATTTGAACATACTTTTTGCTCTGTATTTTTTTTTTTTTTTGCAAGAGTGTGCCAACAACAATTGTTTACATCCTAGCACCTTAACATGTCAGAATTGGACTGTGGCACACATTACAAAAGAGTAGAGCAGACAAAAATGTATGGTTTGGAATTACTCTCTGTAGGATCTGCCTAGTATTTGCTGTATTTAATGGCACTTGTTTATATTTTTGGAGCAGGGGTTGGGTTTTAACTCAGACTTGCCAGAATTTTTTTAAAAGCACTATAAGCAATTGTTTATCTGGAGTAAAGTTTGCCTGGAGTCAGAGCTTAGAAATTGTGCAATCTATTAATCTGATTTATGTTAGAAAATTCTCATGAATACTGCAATTAATACTGATTACTACTCTTAAGCTCTGCTGCAGTTTATGTGGCAGGCTCAATAGGCAGAATCAGTATGTACGGTAGCTGCAAATCTCTTTCTTAATAAATTCTTTGCAAGACTAGATAGATTCCGCCAGGATGTTAAAGGAGAGATTTGGAGAAAAAAAAAAAAAAAACCACCACGGCAGAAGCACAAAATGTGTAAGCAGCTACGCAGCTAGTTTGTGCAAGGAATCCATTCATTTACATATGCAAATAAAGTATAGCAGTAGCCATTGAAAAGGCATGATTTGTCCACCATTACCACAACTGTCTCCTATTTTATAGACAGAGGAAAACTATGCTGATTTCATATATCACAAGTGTGATAGATTTTGGCCAGTGATGACCACTTGTATTTACATGTGTTATTTGGATGCTGACCTGGCCACTTCCACATGTAGATAAATTGCCACATACATTTGCAGTAAATCGTGTAAATTAGGCATGCAATGCCCTGCATATATTTTTCATGAGAGGGGGGATCTTTTCCTTTGGCAAATCTGTCCTTAAATATTTCAGCATTCACAAACTTGACATCTTTGTGCTTCTCTTTACAATTGTGTGGATTTGGCAGCCTAGCACATTATTTACTCTGAGAAATACAGGAGTAGAGTCATCTCTCATACTGTTCTTTTAGAAATTACATGAAGCTATTTTTTGGCAGTGCTGATAGCACAAAATCTCTTTCTTTCTGTTAGTGGTGCAAAATTGACTTTGCTATGGCATTCCCTATAGAAAACAGTGCATTAAAAATAATGGAGTTTGAATCTGAATGAGTGCGAGGATGTCACAATTGTAGGGCTAGTCCAACACTCACAATAAGTTATCTGTGATTCTGGAAACATCTGCAGTTTACAGAGGCACTTTTTCTTAATTATCATTAACCCACCTAGAGAGAGAGACCAGGTTCTCTCATTTTCAAAGCTGCGTATAGTGAATGTGCAAGCTGAATGTGCATATCAGAGTCCACCATTTATGGAGTGGCCAAGACTGATCAAATACAAACGTTAGAGCAAACCTAATCATTCACCAGGGTCCCAACTTGGGGGGAGGGGATAGCTCAGTGGTTTGAGCATTGGCCTGCTAAACCCAGGGTTGTGAGTTCAATCCTTGAGGGGGCCACTTAGGGATCTGGGGCAAAAATCAGTACTTGGTCCTGCTAGTGAAGGCAGGGGGCTGGACTCAATGACCTTTCAAGGTCCCTTCCAGTTCTAGGAGATAGGATATCTCCATTTAAAAAAAAAAAAACAACTTGTAAAGGGAGGAAGGGAGAGGAGACTTTAGGTCCTCGGTTGTCTCCCCTTCTGCTAATCTGCTGCAGGGGAGAGTCAATCAGCCCATGAGTTGCAAGTCTGCCTGGAGCCTAGAACGGTGAGGCCTAAAGCAGCTACTTGCATTAGTTGTATTTAAGACCAGCCCCATGCCAGCTCTCCCTCTTTAGGAAGGACGGTCCTTGTTTTTCAAGCAAAATGTGTACTATTTTGCCTTCCAAAAATCATTGTACAATGTATTGTCCACCCCAAATATCCCTCTTCTAGCTTTGTTCCATGGAGTGGTGTGCCACCCATGCTGAAAGTCAGTGCACTACTGATCAATGAAATGACCAAACTAAGGCAGTACAATGCAGACAGGAGGTAGGAGCACACCTTTTCCAGTATTCCGAGGTGATTAACCAAAAAATCTCTCCCTGCCACCTGCTTAGGACTGGAGAAATTCCTGTTTGCTTTTGCAGCCAGGAGAAGGGAAGAGCAGAACAAGAATAAGCAGTAGTGGAACTCAGGAGGTGGTTGAATTCTTCTGTATATTTTCTATCCTTCCTGGAATCATCTGCAACTCTCTGTGGCAGAGCTGAGGTTTTCCCCCAATCTGCATTTTGGCTTTTGCAGCAAGCAAACCTTTGTGATGATTAGGTCAGCCTTCAGGGGAATCAGGAACTGTGATCTTCCAGTATTTGTGAAGCTCAGAAGTTTGCAGATATTTTTGTATGGATTGAATCCTAAATGAATATCCCTGAAAGGTGCAACCAGGAACATATGTGCCCTAACCAAAATTTCAAAGTTTCTCTCAATTGCTGACACTCAATCAGCCTTTTTTTCCCCAGTGGCATATTCAAACTTTAATTTGTTAGTGTTCACTGCTTGGAGGAAATGTTCTGCATCTCCTATCAGCTCCTAAATGAGAATTTAGAAATATATATATTTTATGTCTCCACATCAATTATCTGTAGGAAATTAAATGCCAATTCCCCCCCCCCACACACACACACACACGCACAAATAAACCTGAAAACACTTCTCTTTGTGTAATGTTAAGGTTGTCAATTAAAACCACAAAAAGGAAAGAAACAAATCCCCCCACCCCCTCCGCAACAGTAGAAGGGCAACAATAGAAAATAGCACCTATGTGCAACCTGGCTGAGACACCACTGCTGTTGGATACATAATTTTTTGCATATTCTGACTTTTGATGATTTGAACTGTTTAACACTGACATTGCATTGACACATTTTTTTCTTTCTTTCCAGATCTTTGTATAAGAAAAAAGTGAAAAGAGAGGATCTGGAACAGCTCCCAAGTTCTAATGGTTTCCCAATCATACAGCTTGTAAGTTTCTTGAACCAATCAAGAGAACATAAGAACGTAAGAATGGCCATACTGGGTCAGACCAAAGGTCCATCTAGCCCAGGATCCTGTCTTCTGACAGTGGCCAATGCCAGGTGCTTCAAAGGGAATGAACAGAATAGGTAATCATCATGTGATCCATCATCCCTTGTCACCCATTCCCAGTTTCTGGCATCCTTTATTACCTGTCCACCCATGAAGAGTGCCTCTATGTTTAAGTGCACCCCTGCAGACTTAAAGACACATTCTGCTGCACATGCTCAGTATGCAATTTTCAAGTGCTCATATATTTGTTAACTCAAAATCAATTATTTACAAATCAAGCAATTACGCTATTCTTCACTGTAGACTGGGCCCATGACAAGTTTCAAATAATCAGCTGTTTTTCAGAGCCATGTTCAACTGTATCTGATCAGAATTTATCTTACAGTGAGAGAGGCATATTTCATTTACTCTTTCATAACTTAGACATTCAAATGTCCTCTGAAAAATCACCATACAGGGAAAGATTTGGCCTATAAAATTAATGTTTATGAAATCTATGAACAAGTAAAAACAGGGATTACAACTAAAACTGTTAAGCAA
The DNA here is from genome assembly GCF_027887155.1 of Malaclemys terrapin pileata. Lineage (NCBI taxonomy): Eukaryota > Metazoa > Chordata > Testudines > Emydidae > Malaclemys > Malaclemys terrapin. Next base: position 21,587,839 of record NC_071518.1, read on the forward strand.
CTTTAACTATAGCAGCCATGACCAAGGATTGCTATTAATGTGGGACTGTAGTGTGATGCATTGTACTATTTTCCATATCTTATAAATGCTAGTATAAAAAAATCCTTGTAAAGATTGCCTCTATGAAAAGGTAAAATTGTCAGAATAAGTATGCAGCGAGAGACAGAGACTGAGAGAGAGAGATGTTTTGTCCAAATATTGAGATTAAAAAATTAGGTCTCTGTGACCATGGCTGGGGTAATGAGTCCTTTTGCAGTAGCCTTTTAGGGAAAGCATAGACAGCTTAGTGTCTCAATGTGCCTGACCTGAAAGGGTCATTAGTAAGGGTGTGAGTGTAGTTTACTGTCAGTGTTGAATTGGTTGTTGACTTCACAGTTGAGAAGGGCACTAAATAGTGCCAGTTTTAATATGGTATTGGTCAGCATGTAATAAGAAAAATTGACTGAAAACATCAATAGATAGATACCATGGTGATGGGCACAGTATAAAACCCTAGTTAGGTAGAATTCACTTTCTACAATCTACTAGATAACTGTCAACAATAAATTTTGTTCACTGCAGAACTACAGTGACTCCATTTTCCATCCATATCTATTACTGTGGTCAACTGAAATTGCATAGGAATTTTGGAAACGTGACAATTGCAAAAGTTTTTACCCCTCTCATCTACTTGACTCTATCTGAGAAACCACCCATCTAGGTGCTACCATGGTAGGGGGGCAGCTAGGGTGCAAAAACAAATGCATTTAAATGTCTGTAGATTTAAATGTCCTGGGGTGGTTGATTGAGCTTTTTCAACAGAAGACCTTAGACACTGGGATGAGCTTCCTCCATGGTACTATTTTAGCCAAAGTCCCTGTTGACATTTAGGGCTCTCTTTTTAGGGCTTTGCTTGAGGGGGGGAGTAGGTGGACTGTGAGGAGGAATGTTGGAGTTACCTTTTTTTTTTTGGCCTCTGGAAAGGATAAAAATGTGTGAGTTTTTTGTGTGTGGTTTTGATTAAGTTTCACCTTGACATTTCAGGTTGTTTAGTCATGAGACCCCAAGATCCTATGGGAAGCAAATCTAAGGGGAAAAGCAGTTCAAGACAGTTGGCAATTTTTCAAAGAGACATTATTAAGGGCACAAGAGCAAACTATCCCACTGCGTAGGAAAGATAGGAAGTATGGCAAGAGACCCTATCCTGGCTTAACCAGGAGATCTTCAATGATCTGAACCACAAAAAGTGGAAACTATGTCACATTACAAAGGATGAATATAAACAAATAACACAAGTATGTAGGGACAAAATTAGAAAAGCCAAGGCACAAAACAAGATTAAACTAGCTAGAGACACAAAGGGTAACAAGAAAACGTTTTTCCAATACATTAAAAGCAAGAGGAAGACCAAGGACAGGGTAGGCCCGTTACTCAATGAGGGGGTAAAAACAGTAATGGGAAATGTGGAAATGGCAGAAGTGCTAAACGATGTTTTTGTTTGTTTTCACCAGAAAGTTTAGTAGCAATTCGACATGTAACATAATGAATGCCAGTGAAAATGAGGCAGGATCAGAGGCTAAAATAGGGAAAGAACAAGTTAAAACTTACTTTGGGCTTGTCTTCACTACCCCCCCGGATCGGGACGTGATAATCAATCCCCGAATTGACGCGCGTACTCCACCAGCCCAGGTAGGAGTAAGCGCTATCGACGGGGGAGCCGCGGCGGTCGATTTGCCACTGTCCTCACAACAGGGTAAGTCTGATCAGATACGTCAAATTCAGCTACGCTATTCCCGTAACTGAATTTGCATATCTGAAATCGATTCCCGCCCCCGTAGTGTAGACGTAGCCTTTGACAAGTTAGATGTCTTCAAGTCACCAGGCCTGATGAAATACATCCTAGAATACCCAAGAGAAGAGATATCTGAGCCATTAGTGATTATCTTCAAAAAGTCATGGAAGATGGGGGGAGATTCCAGAGGACTGGAAAATGACACTATATTTACCTATCTATAAAAAGGGGAATAAAGACAACCTGGGGAATTACAGACCAGTCAGCACCTGGAAAGATAATGGAGCAAATAATTAAGCAATGAATTTGCAAACACCTAGAAGATAAGAAGGTGATAAGTAATAGTCAGCAGGGATTTGTCAAGAACAAATCATGACAAACCAACCAAATAGCTTTCTTTGACATGGTACCAAGCCTTGTGAATAGGGGGAAGCAGTAGATGTGGTATGTCATGACTTTAGTAAGGATTTTGATACTGTTTCCCATGATCTTCTCATAAAAAAACTAGGGAAATGCAACTTAGGTCTTGTCTACACTGGCACTTTACAGCGCTGTAAGGGGTGAAAAAATACACCCCTGAGCGCAGCAAGTTGCAGTGCTGTAAAGCGCCACTGTAGACAGTGCGCCAGCGCTGGGAAACCCCCTCCCAGCTCAGGTAGCTATGCCCCTCATGGAGGTGGTTTCTTTAGAGCGTTGGGAGAGTGCTGTAGACTAGCCCTTAGATTGAGCTACTATAAGGTGGGGCATAACTGGATGGAAAACCATTCCCAGAGAGTAGTTATTAGTGGTTCACAGTCAAGCTGGAAGGGCATATCAAGTGGGGTCCTGCAGGTATCAGTTCTGGGTCTGTTTTTTTCAATATCGTCATCAATTATTTAGATAATTGCACAGAGAGTACACCTATAAAGTTTGCAGATGATACCAAGCTAGAAGGGGTTGCAAGTGCTCTGGTGGATAGGATTAAAATTCAAAGTGAGCTGGACAAACTGGAAAATGGTCTGAACTAAATAGGATGAAATTCAAAAAGGACAAATGCAAGGTACTCCACTTAGGAAGGAACTATGTGTTGCACACATATAAAATGTGGAAGGGGATCTGGGGATCATAGTGGATCACAAGCTAAATATGAGTCAACAGTGTAATACTATTGCAAAAAAAGCAAACATTCTGGGATGTATTAGCTGGAGTGTTGTAAGCAAGACACGAGAAGTAATACTCCCATGCTATTATGCACTAAGTAGGCCTCAACTAGAATATTGTGCCCAGTTCTGGGCACCACATTTCAGGAAAGATGTGGACAAATTGGAGAAAGTCCAGAGAAGAGCAACAAAAAATTATTAAAGGTCTAGCAAACATGACTTGTTAGGGAAGATTGAAAAAAATGAGTTCGTTTAGTAAGGAGACGAGAAAACTGAAAGGAGTTTTGAAGTATATAACAGTTTTCAAGTACATAAAAGGTTGTTACAGGGATGAGGGAGAAAAATTGTTCTCTTTAACCTCTGAGGATAGAACAAGGAGCAATGTACTTAAATTGCAACAAGTGTGGTTTAGGTTGGACATTAGAAAAAACTTCCTAACTGTCAGGGTAGTTAAGCACTGGAATAAATTGGAGGTTGTGGAATCTCCATCACTGGAGATTTTCAAGAAAAGATTAGACAAACACCTGTCAGGGATGGTCTAGATCAGTAGTGGGCAATCTGCGGCCCACGCTGCTTCCCACAGATCCCATTGGCCAGGAACAGCAAACTACGGCCACAGGAAACTGTGGGCGGCCGTGCCTGCAGACGGTCGATGTAAACAAACTGTCTTGCAGCCCGCCAGCGGATTACCCTGATGGACTGCATGCCCACCACTGGTCTAGATAATACTTAGTCCTGCCTTGAGTGCAGAGGACTGGACTAGATGACCTCATGAGGTCCCTTCCAGTCCTACACTCCTGTCGTTCTATGAAATCTGAAGCAAAACCCCAAAGGTGTGAACTCACATGGATCAAAGGCAATGTTCTCATGAATTCCTGAAAAGACTAACGGCTAAATCTCATAATACTCTATTAACACAATGAGATGATGCTGATCTGTGCGTTATCCATTGGCATGTGATACTGTGGGGAATGGACATGAATGATACCATCCAACAAGAAAATATAAATGCAAAATAGGAGAAGGACCAAAACAGATCACAAGGTAGCCATCCAGGGTTCTTTGGGCAATATTCAAAGTACAAGCTGAACCAATAAGTCACACTGAGCAGGCTTGCAAAGACACAATCTATGTCATGCCATAGTTGGTGATGATGCTATATAAAATATTTAGAGCTGTCTGCACAGGTTCAGGTTGATCACAGGAGAACAAAATATGTTAATGTCACAGAGTTTTCAGGTGCATGCTGCACTCTTTACAATAATTTTACCTGAGAAGGTATTCCAGTTACAGTAAGCTATAGGATGAAATCCTGCCCCATTGAAGTCAATATCAAAATTCCCATTGACTTCAATGGAGCCCAGACTTCACCCAAATTCATCTTTGAGTTCTCGCCATTAAATTCATTCCTTCCAGGCTGAGAATGTTGGAGAGAGCTTTGAAGCCATTTGATCTGAATAAATTATGTATTCTTCCTTTTGCTTTAAATCCAACTCTCCTTCCTGAGAGAAGTACTCCAATTCATTTCAGTGGAATTATACATGTGAGGAGAATGAGCTGGATTTGACCTGGAATTTTCAAAGGATTTCCTAAGGGTGTTAGGTGCCCAACTGCCATTGAGTTGTGTTAGGCACTGGTCTCCTTTAGACTCCTTTGAAAATCCCACTTTCCTTCACACCCTCTGAATCTTTTGTTTATCTGAGGTGGAACCAGCACTCCCTGGTTCAGGAGTTGTGCTATATTCAGAACTTCTTTCTGGTTTTAATTTTACATTTTTTAATAGACAAATATAGCTGCTTCCTATATTCAGCAACATACTCAATTTACACCGTAAATAAGGTAAGTTCTGTTATTCATAAAAGGTTTTTTTGGGGGGGGAAGGGGAGCAATTCAAGAATTAAAAACATCAGCATGGGATTAAAAATTAACTCAACATGAACAGAATCAGTATGAATAAATAACACTAAATTTATACCATCTTTGTTCCATGTCTCTCAATAGTTTTCTTTGGACCATGCCTCTCAATAACTTCATTGACATCAGTGGATTTTGGATCAGGCCTTTATTAAGCATTTATGAAATATGTAAGTAGTATCATGTCCATTTTACAGCCAGGTAAACTGAGTAATAGAGTCTTGCCCAGGTGTCTGGCTGGTGGAACTTGCCCAATTGCTCAGAGTTTAACTTGATCGCCCTATTTGGGGTTAGGAAGGAATTTTTCTTAGTGTCAGATTGGCAGAGACCCTGGGAGGGTTTTGCCTTCCTCAGCAGCATGGGGTACAGGTCACTTGCAGGATTAAATTCGTGTAAATGATGGATTCTCTGTAATTTGAAGTCTTTAAATCATGATTTGAGGACTTCAGTAACTCAGCTGGAAGTTATGGGTCTATTACAGGAGTGGGTGGGTAAGGTTCTGTGGCCTGCAATGTGCAGGAAGTCAGACTAGATGACCAGGATGGTCCTTTCTGGCAGAGACAATTCATAATTATTGATGGTGGGGAGGCACAATTTAGAGTTTCAGGGGAGCCGGGGGGAGGGCAGGTGACCACCCCATGCAGCGCCTCTGGCCCTCCCCCTGTGCCTCCCATGGGCATGGAGCAGGAGACGATGGGAGAAGTGAGCAGTGGTAAGTATGACTGTGGGTGAAGAAGGGACGGGACTCAGCAGGTTTCTCCATGCCCCCTCTTGTGGAGTTGTGCTGCCAACCCCATCTCTCTTCCCTGTTCTGGGTGCTTCCTAGTGGGGCTCAGCAGGAGCAGTAGGTGGTGGTCCCTTTCCCAGGCATGTGCCCCTCATCTGCATTGAGCCCGACTTCCACCCAGGCAGAAATCCCCTCTCTGCCACATTGCCTCTGCTTTCTGGCCTTAAAGTCTATGAGTCTAACTCTGCAGCAACTCAAAGCCCTCAAGAGGAAATCTCAGCTGGTTAGATGCAGCTGTTTTTTTCAGCCCCACTAAGAAAGTACAAAGAGTCCAGAATGTAAGTGAGACGCTACCCCTTTTGTTCTCCATTTTAATTTTGGCAAAAGGGAAAGCCTTTATGATACTTTATTTTGTCCAGATTTTCTGAAGCTATTTTTGTAGCACTTAGTCAGTGAGAAGGCAGCAACAGGAGGAAGGAATAAAATGCACATTTTTAATTGTACTAAGATCAATGTAATGCAGCAGTAAATGTATTTGTTTATATACAGTATACAAAATTGCTAGACTTAATTTCTATAATATAACAATCAACTATTTCTGTAGTTTAAAATAAATACTCTTTCCATTAAATCTGACAGTTAAAAATATTCTTTAACATGGCTGCAAAATGTGCTCAAGGAATAACAAACAAATACTTTCCTTTAAATTAATTTTTTTTGCTGTTCTTACTCCTCTCCCTTCTAGTGAGACAATAACAGAATTATATTTTCTCAATAGCTATTAACATAAATGGTCTGATGTTGTGGTAAAGTAAAAGTAAAGCAAAACTTCCATTGACTTCCTATGCATTGTTTCCTATCATGACATTGATTTTAAAATACAATATATATGCTCATATATTATGGTGATAAGCGCCATAGGAAAGCCTACACATAAAATAATGTAAGGTAATTGTTAAAAGTTCAAGAATATCCTTACTGGTGTGACTCATTCCTATTTATGAACACAGAGTTAAGCTTTACTGGTTTGACTCATCCCTGTTCATGAACACATCTTGAGCCAAATTTGAGTATTCGCTGATTTTTCTCTCTCTGCTGCTAGTAGAGTTACTGAACAATAATTTAAAAAAAAAATCCTTTGAAATAAGAATGTATTTGGTAATACTCAAGATTCTCCTGTGCATATATATTTAAGTAGGTTACTTGAATTACTATCCATTTTTAGTTAAGATAGCCATTGAGATCATTAATCATGATAAAACGATTAATTACATAAATATCTGATTTGCTGATTTTTCATGTTCAGTACTCCACAAGCATGTGGATTAGATGGGAAAGTACAAAACTTGCATTTTTACTCCTGTGCTATCTGAATAATGTATTTTATCTCTTTCTCTATTTTGTTTATCCATCCATCCATCCTCCCGTGATATTTTTAAGGTGCCTATTACTGTGATATCTAAGAAACAAGCACAATGATTTAGTTATCCCTAATCATGTCCAGCATTTTCCTTACTATATTTTATTTTCAGTTCTAGTTTCAAATTAAAAGTTTCATAAGCTTCTGGGATGGATAAAGGTGGTCAGTTAAGACTATTCTTTTTCATATGAATTTTTATCTTCATTTTTGTAACCAGGCAGGAAAGTTTGTGCTCTGGGATTTGATATCTTTGTTTTAGTGGTCCTAATGAAGAAAACGTCTATTTATTCAAGGTTCCTGATGCAAATACTTTGAAGGGAAGTTAGCTTTTTCCCCATGGGGATTTACACTTTAATTCTTCGACATCCAGTCTTTCAGAGTGTGCAAGAGAGAGAGACTTTAGCATGTTATAATAAAGTAGTTCATGGTACAATTAAAATGATGTAGTAAAACAGTAACATGATATGCTGAATTTAAATAACTGAAGCTGATTAAGGGGGACATCAGAATTAACTGCTTGATGGAACTGACATAACAAATACAAGATGGCCACTCTACATTTAAGCCAAGATACTTTGTCAACCATTGATATTTTCCAGGCAAATGTGTTGATAGATTAAACATTTTTATAGACTTTCCATTCTTTCTTGTGACCATCAGCTTTTAATTTAAACAGAAAACTGTTCTGTTTCATCATAAAAGATTTGTCTGTTACTTTTGGTGTGTAAATCAAGTGGACAGCAAAACATTCTTGAACTTGTTTTTTGAGGCATTTGTTGACAACAACAGGGAAAGAGATCACAGGGACCGCCAATAAGCGTGGACATCAATTATTTTTTAATTGTATAGGAGTACAGTACACTAATTAAAACTAGTATATCTTGCAATGCCAAAGGCAAAATTAATTATTAATTTTTATTAATATTCAGAAGTAGCACAAGGAATACATTAAAAAAGATTTTGTGCTTGTGACTGAGATCTTGTTTAGCTTTATATTTTAGCAAAAATGTTAAGTTAGCTAAATTTGAATAGTTAAGCATGCATAGAAGAGATTATGTATTGAATAAGAAGGTGCTTTTTACAGTCATTCTCCAGTGACAGAATATAAAATGTAGGGAGAGCTCATTTTAAAATCCTAATAGTTGCCTACAACTGTTTGACTTGACAAGTATAAATTCACAGGTTATCTTGCTATAGATACTGTGGATACTTTGTTTATTAAATAAGGTATTTTAGTTAAGGCACCTCAAGTTCAATACAATAATTCATCTGCAATCTTTTCTAATATTTATCCAGCTCATCTGAACTGAAGATGTCCTGAGCAGGTTTAGCAAAGTTGATGTGACTCTGAACAAAAAGTTCCCCATCTACTCAAGAGTAGGGTGAGCTTTTTGCTATTTGGACTCCACCTACTACAGATCTATCCAAGGTAATTCAGAGACTGCCAGTCTGAATCAGCCCTAGAGGAGTATATCAGAAAAGGGAAGTGTATACATACAAGTATTAGATGCTTTGACAACTTCAGAAGATATTCCTCCTTTCAACTGAGATCCCTTTGACTCACCAGCACTGTTGACAGCCGTTTCAATTTGTCTGCAAGCAAGAAGTTGTCCAAAGCGGAAAGATCAAGTCTAAAGGATAGAATGTGAAATCCAGTTTACAAAACTTTTATGAAAAATTTCTGTAAACATCTGAATTTATAAAGATTAACTGAGCTTGGAAGACTGCCTGACATAAAGAAGGATGCTAGAATATGGCAAGATCTATAGTGGGTGGCTCCTAAGGGACAGTTCTTTTCTGTGGGTTACTTAGACTGCTTCCTCCCTTCCTAGAGATGTGATTCAGGCCCTGCATTGCAATTGTGGTAGGAGTAGTTGTATATTAGCGTGAGATTTCCAGGCCAAAAAGTTTCAATACATTAGATCAGTTTGGGATCAGTATCTGAAATTTCAGATGCTTATTCAAATTGAACTGCTGAACCTTTTGAAGATTTGCCTGTCTCCATCTTTACACAGCAAATGCATTGAGCCCTGCCTTTCACATGTTAATGGACCTGGTTGTGCAACTTTCTATATTAATACACATATACAGTACAGAAATATCTACATTTATTACTGCAGTTGGGTATCTGGGTAGGTAAAACCGAAGACTAATACCATGCTTAAGAGGATATCCATCAGTACTTATTCTAGCAGTTTAGTGCGAAGGCATAATGAGTGCAGATTTCATTTCACTATAATATCACGAGCTGCAGTGATAGCAATAAGCAAAACATAATTTATTCTCAAAACAAACTAAACAGGACACATATTTGTTTAGGGAAATACACAGAGCCCACATTTAATTCTGCTACAGCAATGCAAACTACCAAAACAACCTTGTAGTTCTACTTTTCATGCATATGCTTTGTGTGAGAGCAGGTGCCTTTCCCAACCTTCTTGAAAATAAGTTCACATACTGTGAAGGGTCAAACCTTGCCTTCTCCCTGCTTCAAGGGTTTCTTTTCCCTTGGCTTAGATCTGGGCTAGAGAGCCACTTCCACCTCCTCTATATCTGGATAAGTGTCACAGGCTGACACTGGCTCTTTAAGAGGAAGCAGGGCCCATACACCTGTGGCTGCTCACTGCTCCCATTGAGCTATAAGAGAAGGCAATGGTGCCCTAATGAAGAAAAGCCTGTGTGAATCATGCTGGCAGTCAGTCAGTCAGGAAAGGCTCAGAGAGAGCAGACATGGTGCTTTCACTGCCAGAACTTCAATGGGAGTGACTGCCAGCGGCCTTTTGGAGGAGAGGCAGTGTGGTCTGCTGAGAGAGACCTGGTGAGTCAGAGCCAGGGAGCTGCAAGAAGCAGAAGCAGTGGGAACTTCCTGGGAGAGACTGTCAGAGTCCCCTGGGGAAGAGGGGGGAGTCAGTGGGAACCTTCTGAGAGAAAAGGGGCCTCGAGGGAGAAAGCCCTGGGTGATATTGATCAGTGAACAGAGCACAGAAGATTTCTGCGGGAAGCCTGAAAGCAGGAATGACTGGCAGGTGAAGGGGAAAATCTCCTAGGAACTGTAGGCCAGTGTGGGCAACTGTTTTTGATTGTTTTGCTTAAGTTTCGGGAAATAAAGCAGCCTGGAAAGACAGTCTGGGTGTGGCAATGGGTCCTTTGTGAGCTGGGGAGAAGACCAGCCTTATTATGACTAACCCACTGAATTATTATCCAGCGGGATCAACACCTGCTAATGGAGTGGGATGTTTGAAGCAAACACTACCAGCCTGTTACAGTCTCGTTCTTCATTGAAGTCTCATCTTCCTGACTCTTTACTAACCTTTAACGTAATTCATATCTACCGCCTCTCCTCCCCGACAAAAGAAAATAGTTGCCTATCACAGTTTGAGGGGCCCCCACATTCATGTGTCTTGCTGTGGATTCTTTTGGCTCACTGTCATCAAAACCTGAGTGCCTCAGTGCTGAGCAGGAAAAGTGAAGTGTGGACTTAATTCCACATGTTAGTGTAAGTGAGGGATTCAGCAAGGACAAACAATTGATTCAGGGGCTAGGTTCTGGAAATATGTTGACTAAAGCTGTAAGCTCTTCAAGGCAAGGTCTTTACCTCCTGTGTATGTAGACAGCACCCAGGTATGTTGTGAGCACTACAACTAATAAATGAGTTGATGTTGCTGGACCTTAGTAGAACACTATAGTCTGTTAAAAAGCAACAAAATCAAAACAAATATTCCACAGAATATTCATCACTCCAAAGTCAGCTAACGAATGAGTATAGAAAATTTCAGCTGCAGTCATTCTCGGCAGTGTTATTCTCCTTAGCTAAGTGCCAAGGGTTGGTGGCATATCCACACAAAAATCAATGTTCCCAGAGGTTTTTAAAATATTCATTCAGAAAATGATTGCTAAGCCATTTGCTAAGTCTCAGCAAGGGAGTAAAGCCGAACACCTGGGTTGTCAATGCTATAATGGCATTTTGAGGGGAAACACCATCTCTCACTGGAAAAGGCCAAATACTGTATATAAAATCTTTAGTCAAGAGACTGAGGCTCTTGTAGTAAGGATGAAAATGCTAAACCAGTGTCCTTTCTGACTCTTGCTGGATCATCTGAGGCTCTTTTCAGACATCTCAGAAACTCACCATGTCTACTGGTATTTGTCAGAGCAGAAATATTGGTTTGTAATATGAAAGAACATCATGTTCTTCTAAAACCAGGCCAGTGTCTTTTTTTGTTGCAAGTCACTATGCTTGAAATGTTGGCCATGAAGAGGCTATACATAGTGAATCATCTGTCTCATCTGTCTTGGAATAAGAACATTTTAGAGCTCATATATGGACAGATGTTGCTATTTAATACAGTGGGCATAAAATTCATGGCTGCAGCTGACCCCCATTAGATTGTAGCTTGTCGCATATTTCTCTTGAGCAGGCAGTTTCCAAAAATGCTTTAATCTGTGCATGGAAGAGCAATGCATGATCTGAGCCTCATTAGTGCATCATATGGTAGATAGATGGACCCAGGTTTAACTGAATGAGTATGTGCTTTCTGCAGATTGAGCAAGATCCCATGCTACCAGCTTTGTCCTGCTGAGCTCTAAACCAAGTGCTAACAGGAGACACGTAATAGTGTATATTAATATGGAGAATGCCACACTGCAATCTGCCAGGCCCAGGAGTTTTAACAGTAGTTTGGGGGCATGGATTATCATCATGGGCCAGATCCACCGTCATTTCAAAGTAAATACATTCCAGTAAATTCATGACGAGTTGGAAGTCAATGTGAAAAGATTGCAAGATTGGACACTTTATCTTCAAGCCTTGGATTAAGTGTATAGACTCTGTGAAAGGATCTATAGAGGCCTATATTGGCAAGCACAAGATCAAAAAGATACAAGATGTCCCTTTTAGCACCTACTGGATTTTGTTGCTAATTTTTTTAACGTCCCATCCTACCCTAATTTGCGATGGTCACTTGGAAAGTGACTAGTGATAGGATAAGTAACAGCACTATTTCCTGAGATAAAAGGCTTGAAATTGAAACAAAAGGAGACAGTTATCCAACTACACCTCTACTTCGATATAACACTGTCCTCGGGAGCCAAAAAATCTTACTGCGTTATAGGTGAAACCGCGTTATATAGAACTTGCTTTGATCCACCGGAGTGCGCAGCCCCGCCCTCCCCGGAGCACTGCTTTACCGCGTTATATCCGAATTCGTGTGATATCAGGTCACGTTATATAGGGGTAGCGGTGTACTAGAAACCAAACTCAGCTCTGGAACAAGTGATTTTAATCAATGGAAAATATGCCTGCTTATGCCAGGTCTTATGCTCTGCATTTTAAGTTGTTGCCAGACTCTATTAATAGTCAGTAGAGTATCTGAAAGGGGAAGAATATTCGTACATATTGGTAAAGAGTTGTTCCACAACTCTAAAGCAGAGTAGATTCCAAACTTCAACTGTGGTGTTCATAAAGTTATCATTTACCAGTAATTATCTCCCTCAGTATAGGGAAGTACCACTGTGTGGTAAATGTTTGTAACTGTTGAGGTTAAACAGTGATCGCTGTATATTGATCACTGGACATTTGGTCTTATAAACAAAATGATGGGGGTGATATCTTCTTCATCTCTCAATTGTCTCTTCCAGTTCTACTCTGAAAAATTGCACTTTTCCTCAACAGATCACTTCCCTGTGTATGTTTGTATTCACCTATAACTGCTTGCGTTAGCAACAAAATAAGTTTATACTAATTTTTACTCCTGTTTGCACTGCAGATACAACATGGCTATTAGAAAATGAGAGAGATTATATTCCTTCCATTTACAATCAGTTACACTTAAGCAACCCCCAGAGCATAGTTGGCCTGTAGAAATGTTATGAATAGTGATGGTGAATGAGAAGAAAAAACCCAGCTTGACTCTCAGAACCTAGGAAGGCTGAAGCTGCAGAGTTGCAATTAGAGCACACCCTTTTGCTTGTAAACTGAGTACATTTGATCAGGAGTCATTGAGGGACAATAAACATGCAACATCATGATGGTATTTTTATAGCTTTCTTCTTCTAAGTAGAACTGCATTTTAAAGTAAGGCAACCAATGAAACTAAATACTGTATTTTCATGAGACATCATGGAGTGCAAAGGTGATGAACAAAGCAGTAACAGCTACAATGAACCGCCAGAAGTAATAGCAAAAACTGTCTTCTACAGCATATGTACAGTTCAGGCCTTTTCTTCACACCTCAGAATGCAACAGGAATACCCATCAAGCTCAATCTGTTGCTATACTAGTGGAAATTTATTTCAAATGAGGAAATGCTTGCAGTTACCTGGGAAGATCTTTTCCGCTATTGGCAAGTGAGATCTCTGCTTTGGTCAGCTGTGACTTAAACTGTTGCTTTTCTCCTAACCTTTCCATCATCCAGGTGTATTAATGACACATCTTCAGTACTACCGGTAGTATTCTCACAGAATCCTCTGTGTAGTAATACAACCCAGTGATAAGCACTTCCTTTTGGAAAAGAGGAATGGATTTGGAAAATTAGCTTCCAAATGCATAATCAGTACATGCCTCTCTAATTTACATTGCAAAGATAATGAGCTGGCCAGAGAGACAGTGAGGATGACTGAACATGTATTCCCAGTATTAAAAATAATAGTAATTCCTTCTCTTGCTTTCTCTCTTCTGTCCGAGCCCTTACAGCAATGACGGGTGATCCTGCCTAAATATGTGGCTGTTGGAAACTGTTAGTGTGTTCAGCTATTGATCTATCTGCAACATGTATCCCATGCTGGTCATATTACATATAGTGAGTCCAAAGGCAGTGTGTGATACAGAGAGTCAAGTTTTTTTTTTTCCCCCCCCATTGTTGTTCTTTTATCTTGACTTCTCTTTTTGGAATGCTTTAATCCTTCATGATGCAGCACTGGGTGTTTCACTAAATGCTGATGAGACAATGCATGGAACAACTCTTACAAAGTTGTTTCTCAGGTAAATTTTGGTGTGTACTGAATGCTTGGTCAGTGCTTATCAACATATTGGTCAGGATCTGGTTACCTGTGGGTCTATCTTGTATTTTAGAGATACCTTCATGATATTTCACAATACAATAATTTAGAAATACCCCCCAAAATAAACATAAATACATTCACAGTAGTGATTGTGAGAAGTTTTAAATTATTTCCAACTATTAGATTATACGAGCTCTATGCACACCGTCACTGAAAATGGCAGATGCTATACATTCAGTAACAAAAATGTGTCCTTTGCTTTGCAAATGGATGTGCTGTTAATCATGGGCTTTGTCTCTTTGCTTATTCTTACATGAGACTGCTTCTCTAAGCAGATTATTTAGAAGATTTGTTTTTATGAATCATTTTTAGAAGCCAGTGAGGCTTTGTTTCTTTCACTGGGAGAAAGTTAAGACCATTGAGGAATTTGTTCATACAGACTTTTTTTCCCCATATGTGTGCAAATGTATTTATTGACCTGAAAGTCTTGCTTAAAAACAGTTCTGGGCCTATTATATTGTGTACCATGTGGACTTGCATAGAAACCAATGAATTTGTACCAGACAGAACATTGGAGATAGGCAAATCATGGAGGCTAGTGTTTTCTACACACTCGTCTTGATTACATCAAGGGCTTATAGCCATGAATAAGCTATAGTATCTAATAGTAAACTAAAAAGCATGTAGTAATAATGTTTGTACTGGGCAAACATAACACAGTATTGGCAGCCCCTTGAGTTAAAAAATCTTGACTCAGATCTCAAAAAATTATAAAATTTGCTTTAAAATCTTGAGATTTAAACAAAAATAATAAATGGCGTTTTTTTGTCTGCCTCCTATTTGTTCATCTCAGGAGGAAGTTCCCACCCCAGTTTGGGTCAGAACAAATCTGTTGAAAATTCAACCTTAAGGGCACTCTATCCAGAACTCGTTGAAATAAAAAGGCAGCTGCCCACAGGCTGTTTGGACTTACTGTTTCCTATCTTCTAGGAAGTTGCCATTCCATCCCTCTGCATCCCCTTCCCCATCATTTCCTTACTTATCTCCTCATCTTCCCAGCCTTTCCTCTCTGTTTCCTACCTGCACCTCCCTTCCCTTACTCCCATCCTTGTGTCTCACTGTGCTCTGCCACATTTCCTGTCCCATCTTCCTTCCTTCCTGCTCCTTACATTACCTCTCCATTACCACACAATCCCTCTCCCTGTCCCCCTGGTCACCGTTCCTGACTCCTGTGACCTTCAGACACACTCCCTCCCTGTTCCCCTTCACCATTTCCCTAGCCCACACATTTTCCCTCCATTTCCTTCCTACACATGACTTTCCCCACAGTCTCATTCTCTGCACCTCCACATCCCTCCACCCACTGTCTTCTCTCTGTCTCTTGCTTAGGCCACAATTGGTGATTAGAGTCAACAATCTTATCTGAGGGCATTCTGGCTTCAGTTGTGTTCAGGAAATGAGATGGTGGTCATCTGTATCAAGGACAGATTCACTACCTCTTGCAAGGGATGTACAGAAATGGTGTCAATCCAAGTTGAGGGCAGGCTGTGACTGTGAGCATTGGGGGAAAGTAGCCATTTGTATTAAGGGCAAGAAATTATGAGATGGTTCCAACTTTCTCCTGATATCATGAGCAGTTTCAAAAGAAGGATCTCGAACTGTAAGACTAATTGCAATTTTGTGTGAATTGGCAGCTCTATTAAAATGAAATGGTTCTAGGAATTTATTAAAGTTGAAATAAGCTGTTCACCCCCAGATGAAATTGCCTCCTACAAACTTGCAAGATTTTGCTCGTAAGCTTTCTTACTGCTATTTTCCCATTCAGATGAAAAAAAAACCTTACAGTAAAAAAAAACCTCCGCTGAGTTAGTGTGCCGCTTTGATAAGTGTAGGTAGTACATGGAGGTAGAATTCAGAAAAGACGTCTGTGCCGTAATTTTCTTACAAACGAGTGGGAGGAGAGGTGAAGGGGGAGAAAGACCGAGGCAGTTCTAGTGCTGCAGTTACTGCCTAATAGAATACAGGTGGAAAAGTGTGTTGAGCATCAAAACCTTGTTCAGCAATTTTTGGTTGCTCCGTTAACTAAACTGAGATGGCCAGGGCACAGCAGTTTACATAGGCATGCTTACAAGTCCGCTGGGGAGAAATGCGTCTCTAAAAAGGCAAATTTGCTCACTTGATGGATTCTTAATACAAAACTCTAGGTTCAGCCTCTCCAATATATTGCTATGAGAGATTAGTAAGTACATCGGTCCACATCCTGCCATTCATTTTTATGCAGTACTCGTCGCTGAGCTTAATTAATGGGAGTTCTATATGTGGAAAGATGACAAGATATGGTCCATTGTTTAAAAACATAACTGTGAAGCAATAAAGCAGTATGGTAGATTTAGGTACCACCTGCAATAATTACCAACAAAGGGCCTGCTCCCACAATCAGTAGTCAAGTGAAGTTGTTGTTGTCATGAGAAGTTTTGCAAAATCAGCCCAAGCATTGGTGATTCATTGTTACTACAAAGATAAACAGGGTGTTTGATGTGGCATTCATGAAGAATTAAAAATTGAAGGGAACATGAACATGCAGAAATTAAGCCCCAGATATAAAACCTATTCATATTTTAATTAACAAGATTTTAATTTCCTAATTTTTCTAGGGTCTGAGGTTGGAAATCACCCAAAATTCCTAGGAGCGTGCGGCAAATTCAACACATTCCTGTTTACGGGCTTGATGCTACAAGCTGCTGATTAAAGAGGTATACAGGGCAACCATTTGTATTAAAGTAACACCCAGAGGCCCTAATCAAGATCAGGGCCCATCATGGTCAGTGTGTTACAAACACAATAAAGGACAGTCTCTGCCCCAAATATCTTACAATCTAAATTGATAGTGCTGAACATTCATCTACACAAAGAGGCTTCTGTATCATGCAAAGGAATATGGCACAAGGAAACTTCTTTCTCTGGCTGTTGCAAGTGGGCAGAGGGGAAAGTGAGCATGACAGGGGGCATGACCATGGCACAATGGTTTAAAAAGCAATCCCGTACTTGCAAATGACATGCATAGTAGTTATTTTAAGTAGTTCATGATACACCTGCTGCCACCCTGGTGTCCTGTTTCATCGGAGTATACAGAAGAGTTGATATTAGGAGGAAGTGAGAGCAGAAGCTGTCATAAGGGCCAGAGGTCATGAAGACAACATAGCAGCAAAACCTCCCAGGAAACAATATGGCCCCCAGTCAACTGCTCAGTGCCTGGTGAGGTATTTGGAGCATGGTGTTCTGGCCATTGGATCAGCCTGCAGTGTCCACTTCCCTAAATTCACTTCACCAATCTTGTATAACAAATCACTATGCTCATCAGCACTACTGGACTCTTAGTACTGTTCTCCCCCAACACTTGCTGACAATCTTGCCGGATCAAGTCCTGGATGAATAATTTTGCTCTCAGCCATTGAATAGCAGTGCTTTGAATAGGTAAAGTTGCTAACAGCTTCTGCAGTTCACATTTTTACTAAAATGCAGAGCATCCAAAGTGTGTACTTATCTAAAGATTAGTTTCTAAATCTATAGGGCCAGGATTTTCAAAGGAGTCTAACGGAGTTATGCACTCAGTTCCTATTGAAATATAGAGGGCTTCTTTGCAAATGCCAGCCTCTCTCTCTCTCTCTGTCTCTCTCTATAATAGGTATGTTTACAGTCGAAGTTGTAGGGTGCAATCTTTTCCAGCCAGAATCTCAGCAGACTGTCCATCTCGTCTTCCATGCTCTTCCGGAGCATTTGGGAATTGCCTGCACCAAAAATACATTCAGCTATACTAGGGAATACTTGGATGAATAATCTCATGTGCTACAGCATCTGCACAATATGGTCTCCATATAAGGTAGAGACCACAGTTAGGATTAGTGGTAGCAATTGAACTAAATATAAATAGTTTTTATTAAGATATAATTTGAAAAGGTAACATGACTGACCACCAATTATTATTTAAATTTAATGTTCAAAGGTTGCTTAGCTAACTTTCCAAATCAGGTAGCATTGTTTTTCTCACAATTTTTTATTGTCATGCAGTTTATTCTTTTCCTCATGGTATGTATCCCTTGTATCAGTTTTAGACTAAAATACTGCAGAAACAAAAAAGGTAATGACACTTCCCACACTATTTCAAAAGGTTTTTAAGAGGAAAAAGGTATTTAGTATTTTTAATAAGCATCTTCAATACTATTGAGTTGGTTTCTTTGTTCATATCACAAGATTAATTATGCTGTCAAGCACTTTCAAGGCCTGCTTAACAAAGATTCAGTGATATAATGGTTTGCTTCGCATTGCCTTTTTTCTGCATAGCAATCACAATCAGCATTAGACAATTTAAAACCCTTTCACAAGCCGGAAGTTCTGAAGAGCCTTTTAATCAACAAAAGTAATTTTGCAAACAACTAGATACAGCGTTTTTCATATTAACTAACTTGTGTTAAACTCTATATGCTATATTCATGAATCTCTGATTCTGGTAATGGATTATTCAGATTTGTAAGAGTTTAAAAGTGGGGAACACAATTAACAAAATATTCAATTTGCCCCCCATGAAAATTATAATGTCATATCACTCTCAAGCTTATTATAAACATGGTATCAGTACTTCATTGCAGTTTCATACATTTTAATTATTTCTTAATATGCTGTTATTGTTTAATCAGTTAAAATACTTTGAAAACGATACCCAGAGATTTTAATCTTGTCATTTTAAAACAGACTACTGCTTCTGTGTGATACGTTAAAAATCATATCAGTAATAATATACTGTGGGATTCTAAAATTCAAATTAAAATAGGAAAATCTATTTAGAAATCTACCTCTAAGAACATCTAGTTTGGGAAAGCTTTATGCAGCAATTTTATAGCAACATAGGATGATAAGCAAGCTCACATGAGATTAAAACACCTCTTTGATGGAGGGATTATGAAAGCAAAAACACACTACACATTTGGCATGTATGGTTTTTTTTTGTCAAGCACATTTATAAATGACACTAACCTGTTAATGACACCTCTAAAACATTCATTTTTTTAAAACTGCTAGAAGCATTAATTTGTACCATTGCAGCATGTAGTAATTAGCAACTTCAGCAGTGATTTTTTTCTGCCCTAAACCTCTTGTGTTTGACAATATTCCAACCAGGGAGAGAAGTGACCCTGGGATATAGTGCCACAGGACAAGTGGAGCAAATCCTGTCACAGGAAATAACAGGGTCAGAAGACATTGCTAATGAAGTCATAGCAACTGGTGTAAAGAGCCAATCAGAAAAGGCAACAATCTGTAAATGAGGATATAATTAGCAGGAAAAAATAACATGCTTTGGTTGGATTCTAGGGGAGCCAGTAATGAAGGCAATGACTGGATATTGAGAGAAATTCCAAAAGATTAGAGCAAACATTGTGCAACAAAGAATACCTAATTAGCAAAAAAGTGAATATGCCTTAATTAGAAGGAAATATCTGATTGAATGACAGAGTTGGCTTTTAATATGAATACAGTAATGAATGTCAGCCCAAATTCCCATTCTGAGAATGAAGAAAGTGCAGCTATCATCAGTTTTTTGCCTTTACCCTGTTGATAATAAATAGGCTCCCTTGTAGTGTAAAAGGAGCATTGTAAATTCCATATCTACAGCATGATGTTAATGCTGTTAAAACAAACAATTTTGAAAATATTTTAATGGGTTTTCACCCAGTTTACTGGTTTACCACTGGCTAACAGTGCACTGTAGACTAAACAGTGCAGTATCTTTTAGGCTGGCATGTAGTGTTCTTAAGATGTGAAGGAGTAATTATTAAAAGGATTTCAGGGAAGCACACTGTGCAATAGGTGCTGATGACTTGTCCCATGATCCTTGCTAAGAAAAATCCCCTGAAACAATGGGAGTTTAGCCTGAGAAAGGACCGACAGTGTAGAGCCTTTGAATGTAAGTACTTAACTAGGAATAGAACTATCCTTTTTCATTTTTGTTTTTGAATTTAGTGCCTGATCCAAAGCTCATTGAATTCAAAGGAAAGGCTTGCATTGACGTCTATAGTTTTTTGGCTCAGGCCTTTAGTGAACAAAAAGCTGGGAATTTTATTATTAAAAATTAAACATGTTGTTATTCTGCATATAATAAACCTAAATAGAAGGATCCCATAGTAAATTGTGCTGGTGCAGTATATGTACAGTATTTATGGTTAGCAGCGATTAAATGTGTAATGTGCTCCTTCTTATCATTTTCTTACAATAGAAAAATCAGGACTCCAACTTGCTAATAATTTTTCACTTTTATAGACATTTAAATGGTATTATATTTCCTTTTTTTTCAAAATGGTTTTAGGTTATTGATTGTCATTTATTTTTACTCTTGATATTTAATTGTTATAATTAGCAATCCATGTCATATTCCCAATCTTAAACATATCTTGTCAATTTTATAGCATATTTATAGATTAATTTAAATGTGTAATTTAATTTATAACTGCATACCTTTGGGTTGTCTGTAACATTAAAACACTTATGGTACAGAATATTTTAATTAAAACTATTCATCAAAAGAAGTCCAGGTAGCATGCTTATCCTTGTTTGCAGTAGGGGGTTCTGGTAGTGAAAGCAAGCAAAATAATGGGTCAATTAAAAAAAAAATCTAAAGATGGCATTTTCAAAGATCCAGTTGTTTAATTTAAGATAAAAGGAAGTGTTTGCCAATGGATTCCACAAATTAAATTATGATGTTTTTTCTTACAGCCATCGAGGCAGCAAATGCCCAGGCAAGCGCAGAAGTAAAACAAGACAAGAAATGGGATTGAATTCTCCTGTGTGACATATCTCAATTTGACACAGCATCTGCAGGAAACTGGGATACAATTTTCAGAGGGTTCTTCTTGTGAAATGATCTAGACTATTAATTTTTTATTAACTCTGGGAATTTCAACCTGTATTAATAAAAATCCAAGTATTTAGCTTTTTTAGGCTGGAAGTGTACTTATTTTTTAATAAACTTTTTAGTGATATGTTTGATAACCCCCAAAATATTAGTTTGCTATGCTAGCAAAAGATATAGCACCATCATTGTGATCAAAATACTACCTCTAGTGTTACTCAACCAAGCTTTTGCTGCAGCTCTCAGTTGACAGTAAGTCTACCATTCTTTTACCATTTATACTATTAATTCACTTTCCAGACCTGTCAGGTACATTGAGAGTAAGAGAAATATACTAAAAAATATCAGTGTAATTCTGTACTTCCTTTACTTAATGTATCTCCCACTGATGCTGTTTTAAATTCAGTAATGAAACAGTGTTGAAAGTTCTGACTAGATCTGATCACAAAACAGATTTAAAAAAATTAGCCACTTTAAAAAAAATAGAATCAGCTGACAACTTAATTGTTCGGCTTGTATGCAAATATTCTGACAATAATTTGCCAATGCTTCTGAATATAAATTCAGTAATGCATAATTATAACATTAATTGTTTCTTGTGCTTTAATTCTAGATTTCTGTCACAAAACAGATGGTTTAACCTTAATTCATGAAGAAATATAAAAAGTATTTACGAGTGTTATATTCAGTTAGCATTAAGCATATTCCAATGTAGTACAGTATCATAATGATTATTTATGTTAATCTACAGATTAGAGATACATGAGGTGGGCAGAGCACATTGGCTTTTATGCTATTTAGCAATGCCTGTTGCAATACTAACTGTATTCCCTGCAAGATCCATCTACCTGAAAGTGCTAGTTGTCAGATTATAGAATAAGGAAGTGGTTAGTGGTGTGTAGGACAGGTTCATCCTTATAAAATCTTCCATTAACATCATCATTTACTTTTTTTAAAGCTACATTATAATGAAATTGAAGAACTGAGCTTGAGAGGAGGTGAGATGATACTGGAAGGTTGGGTTGTAATTTGGCCTGAATCTAAGGTCTTCATCAAGGAAAAATAGCTTTACAGTGACTAATGTGTGGTAATACTTTATTGACTAATGAATATACAGCTGCTTCTGACTGCTATACTTTACTGTTGAAGACTGTAACAGCCTTGAAATTATATTATTAGTATATTCTAAAGATATGTCTCTCTTCTCAGGATCTTAAAATAGGTTCCGAGAGAGAAGCCAGGAGAAAGCAGGTGATGCACCCTCCCAGTGTCTTCTGGAGAAATAAGCCATGCACAGATGATAACAGTACAAACAAGTTGATGCTGCTATTTCTAAATAAGGCCGTTATTATTGACTAACACAGGTTGCTGTAGGTGAGATATTGTTAATGACAAAAGCTTTGGAACAGGAGAATTGCTACTAATCCATGCACTGTTAATCAGAAACACCTAAATTCAGAATTCCATAGTACTCTAAAATCATTTCCAGTGTGTGTTGTTTGATAGTTTTGTTGCTTTTCATATAGACCTTTTTTGTTTTTAAAAATCTCTATCCTTAGAATTCATATAACACTCTATCTTTGAATTAGAAGTATGTGAAAATTACTAGGGAAGGTTAATAAACCTTTAACTAGGAAAGAAATCTGACCGCCTTTTGCAAATAACTTTTTAATTATGGAAATAGATGTCACAGCTTTCATTGACAAGTTATGTTGGGGCCCAATTAGGAAAAATATGCTGAGGAACCCTTAGGTATGTACATGAGTGCAAAGAGCCTTGGAGTACTCTATCAAACAGAAGCTAGCCAGTGTGTGAAACCTTTGTGTGACATAAAGCAGACAAATGGTTCTGTCTCTGGCTTCCTCCCACAATGGTCGTATCCCAGTTCCCCTTTCCTGCTGACTATCCGAACCTCTAGAAATGAAGAAAGCTATGCTGCCCTCTTCCTCCTGGTCTGGATTACTTGCTATAAGTAGGAATAATTTGGGGGCTCTTCATAGAGAATTGAGACCATTTCCAGTCCAAGCAGCTGCATGTGTATAAAAATGTTGATTACATGCACTTACCCAGGCTATGGTCATCCCATTACACCCCTATTTGAAGTCAGATGCAGAGAATCTGTGATGTGTTCTCCCAGTAACTTCCACGAAGAGTCAGAATCTCCGCACCTATTTTCTGCCATGTATTCCTGCTGCTTCTCTCTCTCTCTTTTTTTTTTTTTTTTTTTTTTTAGTATTCACTAGGTGCACATCTCTAACTAGAATTTAGCCTTGATATAGTACTAGAATTATGCACACTCAGGCAGTTTTGCTTTACCAAAAATGATGAAAGTATGGATTTTCAATGATTTGAGTTTTGCTTTCAGTTTGGGAAGTAATTAAAGTAAAAATCTCAATATAAAAGTCATTGAAAATCCTTGTTTTTTACTTGGTTTTGCCTCCAAACCATAAACCATGCAAAAATTGTGAAATTTCCATAATTTTGATGGAAATCTATACAATAGCCTAGGTCAACTCAACAAGGAGGGTAGGTTTCTGAAAGGATTTGTGGATCTTAACAGATCCTTCAGCAAACCTGTTCTGCATTTCAGATTTGTAATGAAATGCAAACTAGGTCAGATTTATATGGTTTCAGGTTTTGTTGCAAACATTTTACACGGCTCTAGCTATTATCCACGCTTGAATATCTTCTCTATCTGATCATTTATGTGTCTAAAGCATCTGTTTAATATTTTACATTGCCTGGGAAAATATCTTTGTTGTCCAAATATAATCTGATCCTAACATTTTCATGAATAAAGTCTTCACTATTCTCTTCCTGTATAGCTATGGACATGCATATACATTTTGTAAATGTAATTGATTAGAAATTGAATCTGCATTCCAGGTAGTATGGAAATCATGTAATGGAAACTGTTCATCCAGAGAATGGGATACAATTTTTTTAACTGAATGAGGTTCTGAATGTTTTTTCTGTTTTTTAACAAGTGACATTCAGTGTCTTGTATCCACCAATATTTCACTTGCAAAGTAGCAAGTTAAGCATGTGCATAAGTGTTTGCCAAATCATGGCCTAAAATAGTAAAAACGTAGTAGTTACTATAGTGATAGACAAGAAGGCTTAATGACCTCTGGAACTGTGAGAAGTTTGGAACATTCCCAGGTCTGTCCACTCACATTACTAATAGTCCTTACCTCTTATATAGCACTCTCCATCTATAGATCTCAATGCACTTGACCAAGGACGTCAAGTGTAATTATCATTATTTTATAGCAGGAGATGAGGCAAAAGTAAGCAAGGTCACAAAGCAGGTCAATGGCAGAGCTTCCGTAGCTTATGAACTTTGCTGGTGGTTATAAAAAAAAAAAAAGTAAAAAAATAAAAAAGTGTTTGGGTACAATTATAAATTCAGCTCCACACGTGTACAGGAGCCCTAGGAGAGTACAGTTACTATTGTGGGATACTACAGTCCTCCAAAAAGTCAGACATCTATGTCTAAGGTGCCTGACTGAAAAACAGGATGTGTTTTGTCCCAAAATGAAATGTTTCACTCCTGCATACCAGGTCTTCAGATACTCCTATCTGAAATTAGTATATTAGGAGTATATTTCATCAGCACAATGTACGCCATATGTTTGCTAGAATAAACAATGCATATGAATATGGTCAGATGCACAGTCAATAGGCAACTGTCTGCCTGCTTGCATGTGATTTTAACACATCTTTCAAGTAGTTCAGAGATCCAACTGGAAAATTCATTACCTGGTCACATCATATGAATTTGCTATACTGCCTGGAGGACTTTGGGCTCCTAAACCATTGAGGTAGTCTTTCATTTGTGTCAGATATAATAGGGGTCATTTTAATTTACTATGTACTTCAAGTGTAGTTAAATATATGTTACTCTCTTGTGCCCATGCACACAAGTGTGCGGTGGGTATATATTACTAATATGTTACAAATATTCTTCATTTTCTTTCTCTTGTTTCAGAACCATTTACAGATGCTGCTCATACAAAATATAAAGAATACTGAAAATAGATGGCAATGAATATTGAGTAAATTGTGCTGGACAGCTCTATGACGGGGTGGGTTTCTTTTCCTTTAAAAGTCTAAATGGGGGGCAAACATCATTATTATTATATATATTTGTGACGGGTTGGATCACAGAAACCCCCTTGGGTGCTGCCACCTGATGTGCCACGACTACTTCTACCCCTGTTTTCCCTGCCAGCTCAGGACTCCAGCACCCTGTCTTGCTGAACCAGACACTTCCGTCTGCTCCAACAAAGACCCAAAGCTGCAGGTTTACCTGAAAGCAGCTCACAGAAGTGTGCTTGTCTTTAGCACTCAGATGCCCAACTCCCAATGGGGTCTAAACCCAAATAAATCCATTCTACCCTGTATAATGCTTATGCAGGGTAAACTCATAAATTGTTCGCCCTCTATAACACTGATAGAGAGATATGCACAGTTGTTTGTTCCCCCAGGTATTAATACGTACTCTGAGTTAATTAATAAGTAAAAAGTGATTTTATTAAATACAGAAAGTTGGATTTAAGTGGTTCCAAGCAGTAACAGACAGAACAAAGTAAATTACCAAGCAAAATAAAATAAAATGTGCAAATTTATGTCTAATCAAACTGAATACAGATAATCTTACCCTCAGAGATGCTTCAGTAAGTTTTTTCCTCAGACTGGACACCTTCCAGGCCTGGGCACAATTCTTTCCCCTGGTACAGCTCTTGTTCCAGCTTAGGTGGTAGCTAGGGGGTTCTTCATGATGGCTCTTTTCTCCTCCTTTGTTCTGTTCCACCACTTTATATATCTTTTGCATAAAACAGGAACCCTTTGTCCCTCTGGGTTTCCACACACACACACACACACACACACACACACACTGGAAAAGCATCAGGTTAAAGATGAATTTCAGTTCAGGTGACATGATCACATGTCACTGCAAGACTTCATTACCCACTTGCCAGCACACACCTATACAGGAAGACTCACAGGTAAAACACAGCCATCTGCAGACAATGGTATTGGTTAATGGGAGTCATCAAGATTCCAAACTACCATTAATGGCCCACACTTTGCATAATTACAATAGGCCCTCAGAGTTATATTTTATATGTCTAGTTTTAGATACAAGAGTGGGACATTTATACAAATAGGATGATCACATTCAGTAGATTATAAGCTTTGTAATGATACCTTACAAGAGACCTTTTGCATGAAGCATATCCCAGTTACATTATATTCACTTATCATATTTTTATACAACCATATAGACTGCACAATGTCACAATATTGTAGAAGCTCTTAGAGACCACAACCAAAGTTGAGGCCCTATTGTGCAAGTAACTGCATATACACACAAAGTGAGATATCATCCCTGCCAGGAAGACTTTCTTATCTCAATAGACGACTGACATGCTGTGGGAGAAAGGAAGTATCAAGATACTTACAATAACATAAGGTGAACGGAGGCATAGAGAGAGTAAATGACTTCCCCAGGTCACACAGGAAGTCTGTGGTAGATCTAGGAATTGAACCCAGACCTCCTGAGTCTCAGTGTTTTAGCCACATGGCCATCCTGTCTCTATGCGAATGTGATATAAATA
This sequence comes from Malaclemys terrapin pileata, assembly GCF_027887155.1. Lineage (NCBI taxonomy): Eukaryota > Metazoa > Chordata > Testudines > Emydidae > Malaclemys > Malaclemys terrapin. Next base: position 21,614,334 of record NC_071518.1, read on the forward strand.
AGAGTGACTGTGATATACTATATATTATAACTTGTTTATTCAGCATATATGAGCCATCTCTGTCTTACATACTTCCATCCTCAGTGTCACTCCACATCACCTCCTCCTCTTACTCTTATGCCCTGTCACCCCCTTTAGCTTCAATGTCCCCTCTCTCTTCACTTTTCCTTCCATTTAATTTATGCCCTCCAAAATACACCTCCCACCCCCCAAAATTTTTTTGAACCAACATGATGATTGCTGCCATCTCACTGTTCACTTGGCTTGTGTGTTCTACCTCTTCCCCACCCTGTGTCTGTATTGTCCATTTAGACTGTAAGCTCTTCAGGGTAGAGACTGTTTACTGTGTGTGTTTGTACACTACCTAACACAATATGTTCCCATTCTTCATAGGTCCTTATGCAATAAACACAATAATTAATAACAATTGACTAATATACAGTATCTTTGGTGGGGGTCTGTGGATGGAGGAGTAGAAGGGGTATGTACTGTTATAGTTTTTCATTACTTTGCTTTTTGTGGTTTTGCAACAGGAATGGTATGTCTATGGCAATTGTAACTATTTCACTACAAAGTATTTTTGGGTGTATAGGCTTGGAAAGATTAGATTTTTATTGGTAAATGTTGGTAAACAATGATTTCACCACTCACATAGACAGACAAAAATATTTCCATCAATAATAATCAAAATTTACAAATAGGCAAAGAAAGAGAATTGCTGTTTTAGAATTTACCAGGTACAACGTGTATCAAATGTGTTGTAATGCCCAGGGAGCTCCATTTAGCTTTAACTTGTTGAGGCTCAATGTCTACTATCATTAAAGAATTCTTGTCTGACCTGCCCCACCATAATATTGCATAACAAGATGTGGATGGTTTTAAGACAAACCATTCACCCCTAAACTGCTGAAGTAGTGGGTTCTTTTATTTACTGAGGGTATGTCTACACTAGGAAATTAGGTAAAATTTATAGAAGCCGGTTTTATAGAAATGGGTTGTATACAGCTGATTGTGTGTGTCCCCACATAAAATGCTCTAAGTGCATTAAGTCGGTGGACCGCCTCCACAGTACCAAGGTTAGCGTCGATTTCCGGAGCGTTGCACTATGGGTAGCTATCCCACAGTTCCCGCAGTCTCTGCCGCCCATTGGAATTCTGGGTTGAGATCCCAATGCCTGAATGATGCAAAACAGTGTCACGAGGGGTTCTGGGTACATATGGTCAGGCCCCTCCCCCTCCGTCAGAGCAACGGCAGACAATTGATTCGCGCCTTTTTACCTGGGTTACCTGTGCAGACAACATACCACACCAAGCATGGAGCCCGCTCAGCTCAGCTCAGCTCACCATCACCATATGTCATCTGGGTGCCGGCAGACGTGGTACTGCATTGCTACACAGCAGCAGCTAATTGCCTTTTGGCAGTAGACGGTGCAGTATGACTGGTAGTCTTCATCGGCGATCTGGGTGCTGGCAGACATGGTGCTGGCAGGTGTGGGGCTGCATTGCTACACAGCAGCAGCCCCTTGCCTTTTGGTAGAAGATGGTGTATTATGACTGGTATCCGTTGTCGTCGTACTGCAGTGGCTGAAACTCCGTATGTCCCCCAGTTGCTGCCTTCCCAATGACGATGATGGCTATCAGTCGTAGTATGCTATTTTCTGCCAAGCGCCCAGAAGATGCCGAGGGCTATCAGTCATGCTGCACCATTGTCTGCCAGCTTAAGATGTAAAAAATAGATTTGTTCTGTATTCATTTGCTTCCCCCTCCCTCCGTGAAATCAATGGCCTGCTAAACCCAGGGTTTTGAGTTCAATCTTTGGGGGGGCCATTCTGTGTGACACTTGTTTGTGTTTCTCCCTGATGCACAGCCACCTTTGTTGATTTTAATTCCCTGTACCTGTACGCCATGTTGTCACTCGCCTCTCCCTCCTTCCCTCCCTCCGTCCATCAGATACTAGTTTCATGCCTTTTTTCAGACCAGACGCCATAGCACTGGGATCATGGAGCCTGCTCAGATCACCGCGGCAATTATGAGCACTATGAACACCACGCGCATTGTCCTGGAGTATATTCAGAGCCAGGACATGCCAAAGCAAAACCAGGACCAGCCAAGGAGGCGATTGCAGCGCGGTGAAGAGAGTGATGAGGAAATTGACATGGACATAGACCTCTCACAAGGCACAGGCCCCAGCAATGTGCAAATCATGGTGTTACTGGGGCAGGTTCATGCCGTGGAACGCTGATTCTGGGCCCGGGAAACAAGCACAGACTGGTGGGACTGCATCATGTTGCAGGTGTGGGATGATTCCCAGTGGCTGCGAAACTTTTGCATGTGTAAGGGCACTTTCATGGAACTTTGTGACTTGTTTTCCCCTGCCCTGAAACGCCAGAATACCAAGATGAGAGCAGCCCTCACAGTTGAGAAGCGCGTGGCGATAGCCCTGTGGAAGCTTGCAACGCCAGACAGCTACCGGTCAGTCGGGAATCAATTTGGAGTGGGCAAATCTACTGTGGGGGCTGCTGTGATCCAAGTTGCCAGGGCAATCAAACACCTGCTGATATCAAGGGTAGTGACTCTGGGAAACGTGCAGGCCATAGTGGATGGCTCATTTCCCATAACAAGCACCCCTTGGGTTGGCCATTTAAAATGGGTTTGCAATGTAAAAGGAGGGGCTGCTGTTTCCGGGCTAATATGCAGCACAAGCCCAAGTAACCCCCCTGCCCCCCCACACCCAATTCTCAGGGATGATCACTTCACCCCTCCCCCACACCGCGTGGCTAACAGCGGGGAACATTTCTGTTCAGCAGAGCAGGAACGGGCACCTCTGAATGTCCCCTTAATAAAATCGCCCCATTTCAACCAGGTGACCATGAATGATATCACTCTCGTGAGGATAACAAAGAGCGATAAGGAATGGATGTTGTCTGCATGCCAGCAAACACCGGGACCATACGCTGCCATGCTTTGTGATGCAATGATTCCAGAGTACGTGCTACTGGCCTGGCGTGGTAAAATGTCCTACCATGGCAGACGGGATAAGGCAGCCTTCTCCAGAAACCTTTTGCAAAGGCTTTGGGAGTACATGAAGGAGAGCTTTCTGGAGATGTCCCTGGAGGATTTCCGCTCCATCCATACACGTTAACAGACTTTTCCAATAGCTGTACTGGCCGCGATTGCCAGGGCAAATTAATCATTAATCATTAAACACACTTGCTTTTAAACCATGTGTAATATTTACAAAGGTACACTCACCAGAGGTCCCCTGTGTGCCCTCAGGGTCTGGGAGCACGCCTTGGGTGAGTTCGGGGGTTACTGGTTCCAGGTCCAGGGTGATAAACATATCCTGGCTGTTGGGGAAACTGGTTTCTCTGCTTCCTTGCTGCTGTGAGCTATCTACATTATCTTCATCCTCATCTTTCTCATACCCCGAACCCGCTTCCCTGTGTGTTTCTCCATTGAAGGAGTCAAAGCACATGGTTGGGGTAGTGGTGGCTGCACCCCCTAGCATGGCATACAGCTCCGCGTAGAAGCGGCATGTTTGTGGCTCTGCCCCAGACCTTCTGTTTGCCTCTCTTGCTTTGTGGTAGGCTTGCCTTAGCTCCTTAATTTTCATGCGGCACTGCTGTGCATCCCCGTTATGGCCTCTGTCCTTCATGGCCTTGGAGACCTTTTCTAATATTTTGCTATTTCGTTTACTGCTACGGAGTTCAGCTAGCACTGATTTATCTCTCCCTATGGCGAGCAAATCCCGTACCTCCCGTTCGGTCCATGATGGAGCTCTTTTGCGATCCTGGGGACTCCCTCACGGTTACCTGTGCTGATGAGCTCTGCATGGTCACCTGTGCTCTCCACGCTGGGCAAACAGGAAATGAAATTCAAACGTTCGCGGGGCTTTTCCTGTCTACCTGGTCAGTGCATCTGAGTTGAGAGTGCTGTCCAGAGCAGTCACAATGAAGCAGTGTGGGATAGCTCCCGGAGGCCAATAACGTCGAATTCCGTTCACACTACCCCAATTCCGACCCGTTAAGGCTGATTTTATCGCTAATCCCCTCATCGGAGGTGGAGTAAAGAAACCGGTTTAAAGGGCCCTTTAAGTCGAAAAAAGGGACTTAGCCTTGTGAACGTGTCCAGGTTTAATTCGATTTAACGCGCTAAATTCGACCTAAACTCGTAGTGTAGACCAGGCCTAAGTAATGACGATACACAGCCATGACAAAGCTCTGTTGCCCCTATGAAAAGATAAAAAATTGTAACCATTGATTTTTACTTGGAAAAGATACTAACTGCTCCTTTATGGCAGTGCCTCTTCTAATCAGGAAATACTGGTGAACCAGCATACAGTGAATGTTTTGTGTTCTATGAAACCCCTTCTGCTATTTGTGGAAGCTCCAAGATAAACCACATACCTAATTATTCTTGAGCAATTAGCACTAAGGGTGACATATTTTTCAACATGCTCAGATTTCCCCAAGAAGGGCATCAAGTTCCACTTTGAGCTTTTTTTCTCCTATTTATAATTTCCATTCAGACATAAGAAGAAGAAAAACTGCTCATCTTCAGGCATGGGACTCAAGAGTTCTCCTCTTTCCGTCACATGAAAATAGTGAAGATTCTGTAAGACGGTTGCTGTTGAAAATTATTTTTAAAATTTAATTCAAGGTGGATTTGTTTTTATAATATACCCATACGTAGAAAGGGAGCTTATTCCTCTCTATTGACCTAAAACCAAAATTCTTCCTGAAGACACCCCATAAGGTGTGAAATTGGCTTGTCTGTGAGAATAGGAAGTTCCTTTAAACGTAAACTGTACCAGAAAACCACCATGCCCACCTCCACCAATAAAGGACAGGACACTTGTCCTGCAGAGACCATACAAACAATTTCACACATGCTCTCAATCACTGACACATGACCGGTGATTGTAGAGCTGAATGAGGTTCTTAGGGGCTTGTTGGTGGCTCCTGTGGATTCCTCAGAACTCCCTTTGCTGTGATTGGCCTCATGTGGAACAACAGGAATAATGACGGAAGGAGCTCTCCTTGTTCTGCCTGAAACACACAAGGCAGAATGGAGACTGGAGCCACTGACATACCTCACTGCCCGTGTAAGTATCTACAAGGAAAAGGAGGAAGGTGAGCAGGGAATCATCCCTTCTCTTGCTTTTCATCAACCTGGAGAGAAAGGGGAGGAGACGGGAGAGTAGATATTGGGCCAAATCTGGCCATATCTTAAGTGGCTGAAACTCCACTGAAGTCAACAGAATTGAAGCCACTTTCACAAGGACTGAATGCATTTGGCCCATTATGAAATAGATATACATAGAGCCACAAAACAATCACAGAGTTATATCTTGGCACCTCTTTGTAATGTATCTGCTGCTACTGTTGCCGAATGTTGTGCTAATGGTCCAGAGTCACTAGCAGCAGTGATGACTCTAGGCCTGATCCTGCTGCCCACACACAGGCAAAATGACCACTGACTTAATGGGAGGAATGTGTGAATATAAAGACAGCTGAATTGGGCCCATAGCAGACACAGTTTAGAATTGAAATGAGGATATGGTATTTCTGTCCACTTATCTGTCAACTCTGCTTTGCCTTAGGCACTGAAGATCAGGATTCCTTTTCTTATTTCATTACCATTTACTTGTTCAGTTTATTCCTGCAATTCACTTCACCGTTGATTTAAGAAATTCTACAAACTACAATTTTCTTTCAAGTTTTTGCTGCTGGGGATACCAGAACTGGTGCTTGGTTCTTTAAGGTCCACTTATCAGCTTGTTCGTTTGTTTATTCATTCAGAACCACATAATACAGCAGAGAAAGGGGCTCACCATATTTTCCTATCCCCATTACAGAGCTTTTTTTATGAGTTTCCTTTAGAAATTATTGGCTTACGGTGCAATAACACAGCTGTCATTGTTTCACAAGAGGGCTGTGATTTTTAGCTTGTATCTCCTCAAACACAGCTGCATTGCCATCAGTGGGTGTTTCCTTCTTTGACCCTACAACAGTACTTTTAATGTACTACATTCTTTTAAAATATTGTGTGATAATAAGCTGAAGAAAGTTGACCCCTGGTTCTTCTCCTTACCAAGATATTTCCCTACTTCCACCTCATGAAAAAGGGTAATGTTGTTGTTATATGCAACACTGTTTAGTGGAGACCCTAAGGGCTGTATAATGATCTATCTGTATTCCCAACTGAGTGCTAATGCAATCACTAAATTATGTTTTGCCCATATGCATAGAGTAGGTATTTAACTTGGTGCACAACACCTTAGAAGACTTTGTTGACTTTACTACTAAACTTTCATCCAGCTGAACCAATCTGATTCTCTTTGAAAATACTCAGTTAGGTTCTCATATATTATTTACTTAAAATATGATAAAAAGGTAAAAGAAAAGATACACTTATGGTATAATTCAACTCTTGTGCCACACAAACAGTTTCTTATATTGTATTTATAGATAACCCCTCTCACCTTGCTTTGAAAAAATGTCGCTGTAGCCATTGTGCAGCAGCTAGAAGGCAGATCAAGACCTTCAGCTCCAAACTTCCTTGATCTTTGGGAAACTCTGCACTGAATCTTATCGTAATGGTTTGGGCCCATTTCCAGTTGCAGCTCCTCCACAATGGGTGAAATTCCAGCTCACAGAAGATAATGGCAAGGCTCCCATTGACTTCAATGGATCCTGGATGTCACCGGCTATGTATTTAAAGGTAAGGGGATGTTTAATTGTTAGATGTTTATTGGTGGAGGTGGGCATGGTGGTTTTCTGGTATAGTTTACGTTTAAAGGAACTTCCTATTCTTGCAGACAAGCCAATTTCACACCTTATGGGGTGTCTTCAGGAAGAATTTTGGATTTAGGTCAATAGAGAAGAATAAGCTCCCTTTCTATGTATGGGTATATTATATTATTTATGTATTTATTTATTTGCCTACCCCTGTTGTCATTTAGGTAGCACACCCTCAGCCTTCTCAAGAAACCTTATGAAACAGATGTGTTTTGCAGAGTACTTAGAAAGACACCAATTTGGGCTATATTGTACTGGAAAGAACAAGTTTCTGAGTATCAGAGACCTTACAGAGAATATTCTGCCAGCTGCTGTCTTGCTTTTATAACGAGAAGGATCCAGCTTGAGTGCCTTTGGTGATCGGTGGCAGTATGGCATGGGGAGAAAGGCTATCCCTCAGGTAGGCTGCTCCCAGGCCATTTAGGGCTTTATAGATCAATAGATAAATATCTTTGAGGATCTGGGCCTTGGGACCTAACTTTAGGCATTCAGAGTCAGAGTCAAAGCCCTCTAAAGTTAATGGAAAGACTCCCATTTACTTCAATGGGCTCAGGATCAAGCCCCGAGCTTTGAAAATATTGACCTTGGTATATAATGTATCATTCATGTCACATATAGCTTTGCCCTAGAGCAAAGAGTTAACCTATTGCGACAGTACTTTGCACTTATCTAGCAGCTTTCAGATAATAAACTCTTTACTATGCAGAAGAAAAATACTGCTTTCCCTTAATTTTTTAGTAGTTTACATTTAACACAGTACTGTACTGTATTTGCCGTTTTCCTTTTTTTTTGGGGGGGGGGGGGAGGAGGTCTCTGCTGCTGTCTGATTGCATATTTCCGATTCCAAATGAGATGTGTGGTTGACAGGTCAGTTCATAACTCTGGTGTTCATAATTCTGAGGTTCTACTGTAATTAATTAACCCTTACAACAGGTCTTTGATGTTAGGAAAGTATCAACACTAAATAACGAGTTGAAAACAAATCCTCAAATTCATTCATGCAGACTAGTTTTTGATCTGAGTATATTTGTGCCCTTTTCTATGTGTGCATTCTGTGAACATTTGAGCGGTTGAATTTTACTAACACCATTGCTTTGGAAAAGCAAACTTTAACCTCCAACATGCAAATATTCATTGAAATCAAATTTTAAATATTTCAAATTCATGTGTTTTGAGAGAAGACTCCCAGTCCAGAGACAGAAACAATACCATCTAACTTAATCAACACAGCTTGAATCTCAACGTTTTAATACCAAATTGCTAGAATGCTAATCATGAATTGGGTAAATGCAAATAAATTCATGAATATTTTTGAATAATAGGTATATTTAATTATTGTGTGATCCCTGGGGACATTGAGGCACAGATAGTTTGTGATGTGGCCAATGTCATACAAGTCAGTGGCAAATAGGTATCAAACCAAGATCTGATTCCTGGTCCCTTGCTCTGACAATTAGATAACAATATCTCCCTAGTGTAATTTTTTTTTAAACAACACAATCGTATGTAGAGCCATTTTAGAGAGATGAATCCTATGGTTAATCAGTATTACTAGAGGGAAGTCATGTCACCTTTTAAATATTCTGTTAGGATGAAAAGTAAAAAGTAAAAAACTGTCTAGAAATAGCAGGCAGTAAAGTAGCGCTGTTGGACCCAATTGACTAAGTAAAAGGAAATTCTGAAAGGGAATTTTGTTCCTCCACTCCCCTTGGGTTGGACATTTTTTGATGTGCTAATGCCATTCATAATACTCAATGTTGCTGAACTGCTTTTCCCTGAAGTAATTGTTTTTATAAATTTGGTTCCTTGTCCTGACTTTGACAAAGTTTTTCTATACTCCTAGGCAACTATCTTGCAACAGGATGAGGATTAACCATAGCTATTAGAGCTTGTCAAGAAAAAGATTCCTCGTCCTTCCTTCACTTGAAATGTTTTCTTCCTGGGGATTATGAGTTAATGCATCTGGAACTATATTAGCTCATCCAGATTTGTGGTTTATCTGAAAGTTATATTCCAGTAATCACATATGCCATCTGGCTAAGGTTCCATTTGGATCATGTTTATCCATTAGCTGCTAAAAAGATCTCTGGTCATTTATCATAGTGAATCTGAGATAGTCTAAATACGGGTGGAAGTGTTCAATTCCCCAAATTAGGGCTTGGCATTATTTTTCCGTGGTACTGATGGTTTTTTCCAAAGGGGCTAAATATTTTTATTAGAATTATTCACCCTTAGGTTTATTCCTCCTTTAATTCCTAGGTTATAAAAGCTCCAAAACAGTATGATAAATTTTACTGAGTCACTATGGAATGACCCCTTGCTAGGATTTCTTTCAGAGATCAAATGCTCCTTGTTATTCCATAGTTCACTTAAAAGAACAATTTTTGGTGACATTTAAATGGCAAAACTTTTATAAAAATAACTTGGAATAAATGTTTAATAAGACATGTTATTATCATTTCAATTATGGCAAGTCATTCATAAACACTATTAAATCCTGATAATTATAGTTCTAGCTGCTGGGTTACTACCTTTACAGCCTTTATATAGACTTTATTTAGAGAACCAGTTGGGACATACACATGACTGCTAGAAAATGCTACTATTAAAGGTTTAATTCAGAATGGTGGTGTGCTAGATTAAATATCTGCTCATGAAACAAAATATTTATATGTTGTTTTACAGCTAAAAGCTCTATGATTTTAAGTAAATGCTTTAGTCCAGGTTTCTAAGTTTCAGGCTCAAGGCAATTTCCTCTCTATTTTAAGTATAATGTGAAATATCAGGATCTTGCCTATTAGAGGGAAAAGAACATCTTTTCCTCAGCAATTTTCACTGAATAATGTAGCATATTCCTCAATTACCTTCTCTCCCCAAAAGTATCTTTGCCTTTGGTAACTTGTCTGGTAAATTCCTTTTCTTTATCTGTTGCTCTGAAGTTTTAAAGCTTCCAGTTTGAGTGGAGTGAATGTTGCTATCTTATAGTTATCAGCTATGGATTCTTGTCTTAAGAAATATATATTAACGCCTGACAAGAGATCTTTGCTCTGAACAATACTCTTCTGGAAAACAATTTGGATCACAATTTGTACAGGCCTTTCCTGGACATCATCTGTTAGAACGCCTTTCCATAAACACCTACAAAGAAGGGTTACTACGGAAACCAGAAACTGTGGTATCTCAGAGCTGTCATTTGGCCTAAAATAAACAAAATGCATCTAGTTTCCTTAATCTCTAGTGTGTATCAGGGTTGGAAGGCTGAATATTTTTCCAGTGAAGCTGTTTCTTTTCATGGTTGCTCTGTTTTAAGTAATGCAGGTAGATGAAGTGGGCTAATTATGATATGGTGGTTTTCTGTTTGGTAAGCCTGTGTCTGCAATTGTAGTGGGACCATAATGCTAGTGCTCCATCCTTAGACCATAGCTCTACTGTGCATGCCTCCTGCTATTCAGCTCCATACAGCATGGTGCTGGCAATTCTTATTGGTGATGTCTACTCCCTGAATGAACGCCTGCTTCCCCATACACTTTAGTTAATTTATTAAAATTAATTTTTGATTAACATATATCATTGCATATGAGCGCAACACGACTTCGACCTGCATTAGAATCCAAAGTTCCAACCCGTCACATCTAGTTGTTGCCCCTTCACAGTTGTTTGCTGTGCAAATTCCACCACCAGCCACCGAGCATGTCTGGGGAACTGTATCAGCAACATGGAGAGCTGCTGACACAGTACTACTGTAGTAATAATTTCTTTCATCTTGTAATGCTTCGAGTTTTACAGCCATCTCTTTCAGTCTTTCCACTACTGTTTTACTGACTTCAATAGTCTTTGCCCCCAAATTTTTAGTGTTTAATTTTCCCTTAAAGCTCAGATTCTGCAGTGAGAGAAAGCTTAGATAGAAAGAAATGGTGGTAATTGCTTTAATTGAAGGGTGAGCCAGTCTTTTACATTCTAACAGGTGTTGGTACTACTCTCGTATGTGCAAATGCACTTGCTATTACATCCCCTAGGCTGACAATATAACTTCTACAAATTATTAGCACTGTTCATGAAGTATGGCAGCATTCTTTAAAACACTGCAAGTGTGCTTGTTAAGACAAAAGGGCATTCTGATAAAATGCTATGACGATCTGATATACAAACAGCCTCTAATTTGTTCCCCTCCTCTGTTAGTCATTAGATAAGATTGGACTGAGGTAAGTCATTGACATTAGGCAGTGGGTAGTTATCTTTTCGGGTGTTACTGTCTTTAGAAATTGACAAGAACTTTAGTTTACTAGAAAATTTGGATACCATTGGATTATAAATGGGGAGATTATTCCTTCTTTTAACATTTCATTCAGTTGATCCTCTTTGTAACATTTCTCAGTGGAGGTGAATCTGTCTGAGACATTTGGGCAATGGAATCATTATTACCAGTGTCAATGTGGCATCTGATTTAGCTAGCCTTACTAGGCTTATCATTAAAAATATGGGATTCTTGTTCCAAGGGTGTAATTAATTCCTGTTTTTCTGGGTCTCAAACATTTGTAGATTCTACCTGCATTTTAATGTTCGTGACTTTTCTTTGGTTTTTATTTCAGCTTCAGTTAGATTTTTAAAAGCTAGGAATGCCTTGGATTTGCTGCACGGTATGTATACATTGTCTTTGTTCCATTTCTGTTATCAGCGGCTTCCTTTCAAGTGCAAGTATATTTACAGGATATAGCAGTTAAAACTATTAGATATCTTTAAAAGCATCCAAAGGAGAGTTTGCATATCAGTAATATTTTATAGTGTGTTGGAAATACTGTGACCTTTGCTGCCCTCCTATGCAGTGTAGGAAAGAATATGGGAGTGAATATTAACCACCACCAGATCTCCACTAGGTCCCACATAAGCCCCTTGTAAGGCCTTGTGCTACCCCTCCACTGTAGTCAGTTTCACCCATAGGGATTTGAAATGCATGCTTGGGTGGATATGTCCAGAAGTTCACAATTCATCGTAGTCTTTTGGGTCCCTGTTCAAACATGTTAGATCTATAACATTTGGTGTGACCCTCAGCATTTTGAAGCATTGGTGGGGACAGCCTCCCCTTTCTAGTCCCTCACAGCACTTGAAGAAATGTACTTTCTCTCATGGCTTACAAGCCTGGCCCTTCCTCTTAAGGTCTCTGGGTGTGTGTTTCCTTTTACTCTTGTAAATCTTCAGAATTTGGTGGCACCGTTTTCCCTGAAAATCTGCGATTCATTGGGGGATCTCCCTCTGAAAATGTGTCATTGCTGGTAAGTGTTGGTCTTCCACCAGCTGGAGGATTCCCCAGTAAAATCTCATAACTGTTGATGATTGCCCCCATGAACGCCTCTTGGTTTTTATTTAAATATGTTTTCAATTTCTAATCACCTCTGGATCCATTATTTTGAAATTTCAAGCCATAAATGACTCCCCCTCTTACATCTTAACCCCGTGCAGAATGTCTGTGGCTCCATAGAGTAGTCAGTTTAATAATGAAATCAAAATTCACTATACTTGGTTTAATTCCTTTTTCTCGTTATTTCTTATTATTAGTTAAGCATCCACACTGTGGTTGGCCTGTGTGAAGCACAAATAAACACTGTCCTTTCCCCAAGCAATGTTCAACCTCATTGAAATCAATAGAACTACTCACATGAGTAAGGATTGCAAGATTTTACCCTACAGACAGACAGGCAGGACAAGATATAAAGACCACATGGTTTATGAACATGGAAGTATCTGCCTGCTGTCTTACTATTTTCCCCCCAGGCACTACTCCGTCCTGACTCCTAACTAGTGGCTGAACCCTTTGGGGATGGAACATCCAGAAATGCTGATAGAGCAACATGCTGGACAAATGAGTGGTTTACAGTTAGGCACTGATCTTCACCTTTATTGGAGATTACACAATTATTTTCCCCATAATAGAGAGACTGAACATCTGCATACTCTCAATCCTGTTAAGTACCAACATATTACTTTGGCTTTAATAGATTTTTTTCCCTGTCTTTATTTTTTTCAGTTTGTTCTTTAGTTATAGCCATTTTAATCTGAGCTCTGAATCATATATTGGTTCACCAAATTTTTGTAATGCTGCTTTTGATGTGCAGAATGTGGTGAAGCTAAAAAAAAAAAAAAGTCATTTATAGATTCAGTAAACAGTGAGTTCACTCCTGGCCTTTCTGCACAAAGGCTGTCTACTTGGGAAACCCTATTAAAGACTTCTAGATGGCTAATACAGTCCCTCTGTGTGTTGGTACTACAGAAGGTCAAGGAACTCCTTTAGTCAGTATTGAGATTCACTTTGTAGTGGCATTTCAAAAAGGCTGGAAGAGTTGCCCTATACTACACTCTCTTTGTAATCACTAATTTCAGGTCTCTTCAGGGGAATTAATTTCACAGCATATACTGTGTAAATAAAAAGTTGGTGTGTGTGTGTGTGTGTGTGTGTGTGTGTGTGTGTGTGTGTGTGTGTAAATTAAGGCTTGACACAATAATTGCAAAATTGATATTTTACTTAAACCATTTTTTTAGAATGAAAAATTCTAAAATAAAAAACCCAACACATTGAAAAAAAAAATCAAACCATATATAATAATTTAAATATCCAAGTTTTGCTTTACTTTGCCAGAAGTTGTTAACCCTTTGTTTGATGATTTGTTTTACATAAATGACACTGGGAAATGACGCAGGATGTAGAGTCTCTGCGGTGGTGTCAAGCCTCCATGGACCATGGAGAGCATAGCTCAGGAGAATCTCCTGCTACGTCACTATGAGGGTGTCTGGATTACCTCTCCGGAAGGAAAGCAAGGGGCACAGGGGATACTGTCACACTGAGAATGTATTAGGAGCTGCAAAGCAGTGTTGCAGCCTGGGGAAAAGGATTCTGTCCCCTCCTCTCCCGTGGACATTCCTCCTGCCTAGATTTGTTTATTCGGGCTGTATGCTTGGGCAAGGATTTGCCCTGTGGAGATATTTAACTGGGAAGCCCTATAAAGGCAAATAAATTATAATTGGAGCATATTTTTAATGGGGTGGTTGTGAGGAGAGCAGCAAGACGGGACATCACAAGGTCCCTGTGCTGAAGGAATTTGTCCTGTGCTTGGTTTAATCTGGCCCTATTTGGGTAAGAAGATATTGAATATGTAACGTGTACATCCAGTTTAGCAGCTTACCCCAGATAACAAGACCGCCTTATTTTCCAGGGCAGGCTTCCAATTTTACATATTTGGATGCACAAATCAGCTCTTAGGCACCTACAACTGGCATGTGGGTGCCTAGGGGTAGGTCTACACTACACATTTATGTCAGTGCAGCTGCTCCGCTGCAGCAAGTCTGGTGAAGGTGCTCTAAGCCAACAGGAGAGAGCTCTCCCGTTGGCTTAATAAGCCCACCTCCGTGAGAGGCAGTAGCTATATCAGCAGGAGATATATAGCTATATCAGCTATATCCTGACATAGGGCTGACTACACAGGGGGTTAAGGTCGGAATTTTTCACCCCCGAGCGACGTAGTTGTACCAAAAGAAGTGTGTAGTGCACACCAAGCTTAAGTGCCTATTGGAGTTTCCAGATACAGGAACAGGCACCCTGACTCATGCACAAGTTTGAAAATTGGACCCATATATCAGTCTTACCTCTTGGCTCATATCTACAGTATCTCAGGAATAGATAAAACAAAGCAAAAAAAAATGATATCAATAAACCTCACTGGGCAAAGGGCTGCCCTCAGATTCATGCGCAGAATTTCCAATGACCGCCATAGGATTTATGTGCATATATCTGGGAGGTTGGCATTTTATACTTGGTACACAAGGCTCTGTTTATATATGCATACTATTGATGTGTAAGGGGGGAGAATCTTTACGATGAATACAAAAATAAAATACTACCACTACAGTTTTCCCCCCTCCCCCAGAACAACAACAAAAATCCCCCTACTCATTGTGTCCTATTGTTAGTTAATGGTGTAGCATCCATAGCAGGCCCTACCATTTTGAACAATTGTCTTCTGAAAAATTGCGTTTGTTTTTAATTTTTGCAAACCACATTTTATTAATCTCTATGTTACCAAGAATGCTGAACTTGAAACTATACCAGAAACCTTGACAGTATATTATGCCAGGGAGTGACAATTTAAAAAAAAAATCCAGTTCCAAGTGTAAGTTTAAAAATGTAACTAAAAGCCTTCATCAAAGTTTAAAGAGCTTCTTGCGCTTTTAGCATTTGCTTATTCTGATTTATTGACAATGACACACCTAGCAACAGTCATCTTTGCTGAACCAGTGGAGTAATGGACTTTAGAAAAAAGGGGGAAAAACAAGTAGGTGCTGCACACAGGAGAGAGGCCGCTGATTACAGACCACTAATTTGTTATGCACTCCGGCAAATCAGCAGTGATTCATATGACAAATAAGGAGAAAAAATTAACAGCTGTCATGTTGTGATGTGTTAATTTCCTGACAGTCTCTGCACTGAAGCCAATTACTGATTTAAGGGCAGGGAGAGAGAGCCCTGTTCAAGCTTCTAATTAGGCTTCTTCAAGACTAAAAGGATAAAAGCAAAAATAAGAGCAAGAGAATGAAGCAGGTAGCCACAGCTTCATAAAGCACGCATGCTTTTAAAGCCCCAGTTAAACAGCTTTAAGCTTAAGTGTGTTTAAGATAAGAATTTAGAAACATTTATTCACTTTTATCCATGACCCCACGGTTTAGTCTTTTGTGTAGTAATTGGGAGATACAGCAAGCCCTAGGGTTCACATTGTCCCCCTCATGCAGTAGTCCAGGCTCCTAGATGTAATCTACTAATAATACCTTTGTTTAGCAATGTCAACACCCATTCATCACTGAGCTTCAGACAAAAACTGTGTAGGGACATCAAAAAGTCCCCTCGTTCCTGGTGTGTGTGTGTGTGTGTGTGTGTGTGTGTGTGTGTGTAATACAGGAGCTATTTAATTAACTTGAAGGGTTCCATTCTGTATCCCTTACTCATATAAGTAGTCTTGATTCTGCAAAGTGCTGAGTTCCTTCCCATAAGAGAATAACTGACATCTGGCAGGATTGGGTCCAGTGTAAGGGATGAGCATAAACGTCAGCTGTCCTGGAAACTGCTGAGATGTCAGGCAATTCAGAAACACATGGCAATCTTGGTGTGAAAAGAAATCAACTTAGCCAGATAACTCAAAGCATTGTCACCAAAACTGTCACTGAAACAGGCCAACCACGTCAGTTGTGAGAACAAATGTTTCAATAAAGTAGCTGAAATGTTAAGAAATATCTGATTTTATTTAAGGTAACACCTAAAAAATGGGAATTCAGATGCTCTATTTTTGACTCGCCCTTTAAACCTGTACCATAAAATTATTAACCTTCTGCAAAGAGCATTTTTTCCTCTTTTGGCATTTAGTCAGATGGAAGTGATATGCAAACATAAAACCGCAGAAATTAGTCACCAAAAAAGAAGCATGGATTTCCTCCAAGGAGAAGCAGCGATTTCATCCACATAATATTTTCCACTTTTTATTTCATTTTTAGGTGGTCATGTAGGGGCACTTTACAGGTGGTTACTGAAGTTCATTAGATTTTTCAGAACTCCCTTGTGCTTCCTAAAAGGCAATTATAGTAAAAGTTTTGAAAAAATTCACTTGAATGATAAAATGTGCAGCCATCTCTTATTTTTGCATTATAGCTCCCTTTATTCAGATATGAAATACAGGTTTCTCTTGCTTCAGGAGTCCACAAAAAATAATAGGGCATTTTGGAGGAACAGGAGAACAATGACACCCCAAGAAACTCAGCAGTATATGTGAAGCAATTTCCAAACTCGCCGAAAGTATACTGGAGGGGGAAGGGGCCTCAGAGCAGATGCAGCTGAAAGGAAAGTCCAGGAGCCCTTCTGTCAGGAAGAATTTTTCCTTTGACTTTAGTGGGAGTTGGGTAGGCCCATAAAAAAAGAGCATCTTCCTGCTGCTGACTTAGCCTGTATTTAGGCCCTGGTTCAGCCAGCAAAACACTGAAGCGTAACTTAAGTTAAGCACATGTAGTGTTTAGCCAAATAGGGTAGGACTTGTTCTTAAAATTAATCATATGCTCAGGTGTTTTTCCAGACTATGGGCTGAGGACTTGCCCATGTCCCTTTAGGGCTATCGCATGACAGCAGTACATTAGAAACTGGGTGAAATGTAACCTGTCCAGCTTCTGTGTTGATGTGCTAGGCATGAGAAGAACTTCCCTGTGCTCTCTGCCCCATCCCACTAGGCGCGATCACGCACTGGTCTGAGACCCTGATGAATGACCATATGTGCTGAAACAGTGTACTAGAGACTCTGCTTACTAGGGACTCTACTGTCTACTCAGAGCACCCCAAAGTATTTTCAAACTTACTGAGTATGTTTCTGCCCCACCTTTATTATCCAACTCTATTAAGCAACCAGTTTTTGTTGGTCCCTTGACTAACTACCTAATACAGGCTTCTCTGTATCCTTTGTATCTTTCATGATTTGGATGGAGAGAAGAAACCCAAAAAATGAATATCATGGACTCTTAACCTTCTAAAGGAATATTTATGTATTTTCAATGCATAGGTGTTGCTGCTTTTAATAGATATTACTAATTTAGTTTATTTCATTACAAGTTTGAGGTATACTATATTGAGAGACAATAGACCTTTCTGGTGTTGGTTTTGCCTGTGACTTCACCCTTAAAAAGTAATTCAGTCTGTAGGCTTGCTCAGTCCTGATCTACTATCAATTCAATTGAAATACGTCTGCACTGAGCATATTACCTTTTTTTGCAAGGATAATTAAGTGAATTAAACTTGTGCAATACTTATCTTATCACTGTCCAAGCTAACCTATGCTTTATTGATTCATAGTGTCCTTCATAAGCACAAAGATGCTCTACAGTACTTTATGCATAAGGAATGTTTCAACCACCCCTAAAATGCAGCCACTTCTGGAGTGGGAAATACCATAGCAACATTGCTCAACAGTGGGGGTTTAAGGAAGAACAGTGAAGTATAATTTATCTACTATGGAAAAAGTATGGGGTGGCTGCATTTCAGTTGTGGTTGAAACATCCTTGTGCATACAGTATTGTAGAGAACCCAATCAGCTGCAGTTGCAAATGATAGATTGTAGATGTCTATCCTCTTTGAGGCCAAATCACATACAGCAGTCACCAGTTAAAAAGCCATCATTTGCCAGCAGTCCACAGAGGTTTCTATGATAACATATTCCCCCTCCCCCCACACACAAATATGTTATTAGGTTAGAAAATACCTGTAGTATGTCAGATATCATTGTGTGGAACTGGTTGCAAATGCAGAACTTTTAAATGTTCAGACATTTAAATGCCAGTCGTTTACTCTGGCAGTTGATTGTGCCTATAGGCAATTGCAGGTGCAAAACAGAGACTGGGTTGAGAACACTTGAAGAACTCTTTTAAGAGTCTCTACTTCTGTCTGCACTAGTAATAATGGGCCAAATCCTGAAGTCCCTCCTTAGGCATAGATTGTGCTTTTGAAAGCAGTCCACAACTACCCCAGCCCCAGGAGAAGCATTCTGCCTCCTGGAGTCCCAGGCGTTCAGGGCCAGAGTATCCATTGCTACACTTCTTCATGATGCAGCATATTGGAGGAGACAGCCCTGTCCCCTTTTGGGTTCCACTGATCTCAGAGGAAGTAAGGAGGGGGCTGTTCATTCTGACCAAAAGGACTGCATCTGTGGCTGGGCCTTATGAAAGTCCTGCAAGGCATGAGGAAGGTTCCTTGTATACTCTCTCCAACTTTGACTTGTGCAAAGGCAAGGCACAGTCTGGCCCTTAGGACTTATTTAGTCCTAACACTGGCAAATCTGTCATTAAAGTCAATGGGAGTTTTGCCTGAGTCAGTACCAAGTGAAGACTTTGGTATTTGGCTGAACGTTTATATCAAATATAGCCCTCCCCAAATTCATGAATTCCTGTTTTTAAAGTATATTGCCCATATCGCTTTTTACTGCCCTTAGCCCCTTCTGCATGCTCTTACCATTAACACTCTTGGTCACAGTTATCTGGAAATGTATTCTATCATCAGTAATACTTTCAAGCTGACTCATATTCATAACCCACTCCAAGGTACCGGGATGAAGAGCATGGTCATGGGTTACTAAGCACTGGATTTATAAAATGTGAAAGAAGAAATATGCTGCACTTAAAAGTATCAGAGCCCGTTTTGCAGAGTGCTTGATCTCTTACATGTGGTCCTGTGCCACAGCCTGCATTAAAAGCAATTAATAATATCACCTTCTGTGTATGAGGAGCACTAGTGGCTTTCACCTATTCTATGTGTTTTACTTTCTTATGATGATGAATAAATTAATCCCATTAATACATAATTACCTTTAAGTTGAAAGGTGAAGTCTAACTTAACCAATTTACGGTTCTGTAGCTGGTTTAATGCGGATCATGTGATTTTAATTCTTTCCGTATGACCAGGTGACAAAAAAAAAAGGAAAATGCACAGATTAATTTCATTCTTTAACCTTCCTAATGCATCTGCTTGCTTGCATCGAGTTGCAGACAGCAGATCATCACATGATTTATAGTAGTGACCGCTGCCTGCATCTCTCAGGCTAATGACACATACACTAAAGTCATTGATTTGTATGAATAGCCTCCGCTCTTCATTTATCACAATTTAATGTAAGAGTTTGCAATGCAGAAAAAAAATTTCACATGGGAAGCATGGACCCACAGGCCTGACCGCTAAGCTGTTATGAATCATTTGCAGCCTTTTAATATATAGACTGTTCTAGTCCTGAAAATGCCCCATAAGGTCATATTTCTTTACAGAACATCACTACAATTAAACCCCAAAGTAGATGTTTTCAGATAAAGTACATATGAAGCATGACCAAGTGAACCCTTTGTTAAATCTCTCTCATCTTCTTAATGCTCCATACTAAACCAAATTTATCACTGGTGTAAACTGGGGAAATTCCATTGACTTCAGTGGAGATGTGCCTGGTTATGTTAGTGGTGAATTTGGCCCATAAACTGTATTGATTTGCCTTTCAACTGCACAGAAGTCTAATAAGAATACTGAGCTAAATCCAGAGAGGTGCTGAAGATCTCCCAGGATGTGGCCAATCATCTTTTTACAAGGCCCTTTATAAAAATGCTACTGTATGCTAGTGATAATCTAAAATACCACAGCAATACTGTTATGAAATGTACTGTTTGGGACCATTGTAGTACAATTCTATTTTAATAGGAACAATTTCCTAAAGAAACACACACACAAAATAATTTCACATAACCATTAACCTTTTAATACAAACTGATGAAACCCATTCAATTCTAATCTCTATTTCAGATGCCTGGCAGATCAAATGCAAATAAAATTTTAAGTTTTATAATATCTGAAACTTTACAAAATTTAACATGTAACGTTAATTGGAATGTTTTCCTGAAACATTAATTTTAGAAGATCCAGTGATTTGGGCTGCAAATGGGAGTGCTACAATCCAAACATTGCAGCAGTGTGCTGATGGGTGAGGCACTGAATGTGAAATAAAGTAGACACTGATTATAAACAAAAGTAAAAGTGATCAGTCTGTTTTCATTATCCTAGATGAAAGAAATTCAAAATGGAATCTAATAATCTAACATGTTAATAAGGTAGGAAAGGAAATTTAGTTTCTTTTAAAAATACACAATTTCTTACCTGACAACCTCTATTTAAGATGATGTAAAATTTCAAAAATTGTGGGTCAGGTTCCCAAAAATCACAAGTTTAAAAATCTAGAGATTAAAAAAAAAAATCAGGATTTTTTTAAATTTGCTTTCTGTGTGTTGATCCATTAGGATTTCAAGCTTTTCTTGACAACCATGAAGTCTATAAACTTACTTTAAAATGAAAGCTGAGGATCTTGTGTAGTCACATGACTCCAAGAGCTGACATTTTAAGAAAAACACCAAATATCCTGAGACTCATGATAAAATCTTGGGAGCTGACAAAACTCTCATTTATTTTCCATTTGTTGTACATAATGCTGGGATAAGTGTTCAACTTTTTATTTTTTTTTAAAAATACCCATATTTAAGGTCAGTTTGTGACAGGTGCTGCACATGTATGCCCATGAAAAAAGTCTCATAACATATGGGCTGGACACTGGCTCCTGTGATTTGAGCTCCTTCACAGAACGAGACAGAGCGGCTGCTCTCCAGGGTCAACACGCCACTGGAAGGCATTCAGGGAGAGGGGCAGGGTTGGCTATAAGTCTGCCACTGCTCCCTAAACCATCAGAGCTAAGGACATGCTTCCCCACCGACTGAGGGCAAAAATGCTTTTATGTATTTATTTATATTTATAAAAGCCTCTATAGATGCCCTCCAATGTGCTGGGTGCCCATCATGTGAAAATTAAGACACTAGCAATAATGATACCATAAAAAGGCTTGCTCACCCCAGCTTAAGAACTATGATAAACCCCAACCTGGGGGAGCTATGCTGCCACAGTCAGCTTCTCCCCTCCACCACAGTGCAGGGGCTGAAGGCATTAACAGCCAGTTGCATTTCCAATGGGAAATCTATGTGGTGTGGAGAGGAGCGTGCCACAGAGAATTGGCTGATGGCACACATTACAGCTCATTTGCATAGTGTAGTACATATGCTCTTACACTTTGTCTTCTTGACATGTTAACTCTTCTTGCTGTAATTTGGGGGAGGGGAGATGAGAAATGTGCTAGGCACCTCCCAATACAGATAAAAGGACATGATCCTGAAAAATATGGCAGGCTCTGTCCTGGCTTTGAATTGCTTTTGAGATTCTATTTACTTTCAATAAGTGGGCAGTGTCTGATATCACACATGTGTGAAGTAACATGAAATATCATACCCAATCCCTGTTTTTAAATAGGCAGTTCTATTTCTAAGTACATTTTCCATCACTGGGGAAAATAATTCTATCTTAGATATTTATGTATGCAAATAAGATGTTGCAGGTTGTGATAGGTTATCTGCATTTTTAGGGATGCTTTTTGAAATGCTTGCCAGGAGGTTACCACTATGCCATGTGACGTGGCAGTTGCTAATATATTGTAACTATACTTTCCTAGTGAGTGGCAGAGTAAACAGGTATATAAAATATGCATAAATGTCGGTGAATCTGTTAATATGTCCCAATAGAGTAAAATTCACTCTTTTCTTCTAAAATTTTCTAACATTTCTCCCATCTGCTGTTAATATGTGTATAAGCAGCCTAATACATTACATATACATGCCACAAAATAAACAATCTGTGTAATTTATTCAATACATATTGAAAACATCTCATTTTTGTATCTGAAAAATCAAATAGAAGGCTTTAAATCCCTAAACAACTTATATTTTTAAACAGAGAGGTTATGGATTAATAAATAAATAACAACAACATATAGGGTACGTTTCATCTTGGGATCTTAGCGCTATCTGAACATTAAGCTCACATTATGAGATAGATAAATATTATTATTATTATTATTATTGTTATTTCAGATGGGTCAACTTGAGGCACAGAGAGGATCCCACAGTGACTCTACAGAAATCATTGAAGAATCTAAAGGTAAAATCCTGGCCTCGTTGAACTCAACGACAAAACTCCCAATGACATGAATGGGTCAGGATTTCAGTTCAGGAGTGTAATTAAGCTTTAATAAGACTGCTCACTTCTACTCCTGAAAAGAACAATTATTCTAACACCCCAAAGTCTTACCGGCTGCAATGTTGCTGTGTTGGAAACAGAATCAGCTGTTGTTCCTGAACAGTGTTCCAGAAATCCTAGAAAGGCTGATTGTCATTCCTCCAAGTTTTACTCTTCACAGGCAGTCCAGCTAATAATGTTCTGCATTTGGAAGGAGTCAGCAGTTAGTATCATGTTTGCCTTAGTTAATCAATGTTTAACTTTTCTTTGTTTCCCTCTTTGTATTTCACACCATACCACACTGAGCACTGGCCTGTCTGAAAGCTGAAGGAAAAATCAAATGGTCATGTTAAATATGTAAACAGCAGAGACAGGAATTTCCAAAGCACTCACTACAAATGGTGGAAAATCTCTCCTTTCTTTTCCTTTAAATATTACTGGTCTCTGAATGATCCTTGCCAAATGATGCAGGAATCGAAATTTCAGCTGTATGTGTGGTGTTCCTTTCAACCATTACAAGGCTTTTATATGGAAAGTATGTCCTTAAGAGGAGAGTAGGCTCGCAGATCTCCATCAGGCAGACTGCCAAGGTGCTGGGCAGGGTTCTGTCAGAACTTTGCCAAAATCCAATCGTCTCCATGAAACATTTCGATTGTGATGAATCAGCAAATTTTGACAACAAAATGTTTTGTCAGAATTTTTCTGACCAGCTCCAGTTACTCTTGTATACATTTGCAGAATAGGGGCTTGAGTGTCAGTCATTATTATTGATAATAATTAGTATAATAGACATGTTAAGTACAGGATTGTCAATCTTAACTTTGAATTTCCTGCATTTTGATGTTTGTTTATCTTTGGCATTTACCAAGTGCCTATCAACCTGGTATCTAAGCTCCAGGAGACCATTAGCAAGAAGTATTTGTAAGTGTAGTTTCATTTAAAAAATATTTATTAAAAAGTTACACAATGTGTATTGTTTAACCAGGAGATTGGAAATTTTGCCTTTTCATCAGTTGTGGTCTCTAGGGTACATCTGTCTTGACTGTCTCTCCTGAGAACAAACACTAGAGGGTTTGAAGCTATGTTAATTATTTGAGACCTTTAAAAACCCCTACTATTTACTTGGTAAAATATGTATTTTCATTAGATAATTATTTTGTATTTTTCTCCTTCTTCTGGGTTTCTCATAGCATTTACATTATTCATGTCAAAGGTGCTCATTACTGTAGTGTTTGGGTACCAATGGTTCCTTCAAGCAAGGGTTTAAAAAAAAAGAAAGAAAGAAAATTGGCCATGCTTCAGCAAGGCACCTGAGCACATGTCTAATATTAAGCATGTCAGCATAGCCTTAACTCCTCATTCCTTCCCTAATCTTTCCACTGGATCAGCCTACAACACATATGATTCCCTCCCTGCGATACACTTGGGAATTTGTTGAAAATTGACAATTCAACTCCTCGTTGCTAGCCCCTCTTGTTGCTTGCAGACATCTACTCCAGCTCCCTGCCAGTTCTTAAGAGCCACATGTAAAGAAGCCATTACATGTGCACAAGAAGTTTTATTGGTCCTACAAAACTCAGGAATTATGCTACATATTATTAAGTGCCATCTGTTGGCACCTTTATATATCAGCTAACTACTTATATATATATATGTATGTATGTATGTATGTATGTGTATATATATACATATATACATACAACATTTCTTGTACAGAGCACTCTTGTAATAGTTCTGTATACAGGGCCGGCTCCAGCATTTCTGCTACCCCAAGCAAAAAAAAAAGCCGCAATTGGCGGCGGCAGTTCGGCGGCAGGTCCTTCGCTCCTAGAGGGAGTGATGGACCTGCCGCCCCCGAATTGCCGCAGGTGCCGCCCCTCTCCCTTAGCCGCCCCAAGCACCTGCTTGTTAAGCTGGTGCCTGGAGCCGGCCCTGTCTGTATACTACAGAGCGTTCTATTACTGTCCAGCAAATAGTTGCATAGGATGGAATTCTTTTCTTTTACCTTTTTAAAAAAAACCATGAAATTCCATGCAAAAATGAAATTAAAAGAGACATAACGGGCCAGATTCTATAATCAGATCTAGGGTTGCCAGGTGTCCACTTTTCGACTGGAACGCCTGGCCGAAAAGGGACCCTGGAAGCTCCGGTCAGCACTGCTGACCAGACCATTAAAAGTCCGGTCAGAGGCACAGCGGGGCTAAGGCAGGCTGCCTGCCTGCCCTAGCTCCACATGGCTCCCAGAAGTGGCTGCTATATTCCTGTGGCTCCTAGGCGCTGGGTCAGTCAGGGAGAAACTGCAGCCATAGGAGGTGTGGGGTTGGTGCCTGTGGGCAAGGGCAGTGCACAGAGCCCCCTTGCCGCCCCTGCGGCTAGGGGATGCAAGGATATACAGTCCGTTTACGGGATTTGCCTGAGGTAAGTGCCACCCGGCCAGAGCTGCACCCCAAGCCCCAGTCCCAGCCCTAAGCCCCGTCCCAGAGAAAGTACCCCACACTCCCTCCACACTCCAACCTGAGCCGCTCCTGCACCCAAAACCCATCCTAGAGCCCATACGCCACACTCCCTCCCGCACTCCGAACCCCCTCCTGAGCCCCCAAACCCTTCATCCTCGGCTCCACCCCAGAGCCCGTATCCCCATCCGGAGCTCTAACCCCCCCACCCTCCTGCACTCCAACCTTCCGCCCCAGCCCGGTGAAAATAAGTGGGTGAGCAAGGGTGGGGGGATGGAGTGAGCGGGGGCGGGGCCTTGGGGCAGGGGTGGGGCCTCAGGGAAGGGGCGGGGGGCAGAGCAAAGATGTTCAGTTTTCTGCAATCAGAAAGTTGGCAATCCTATTGGAAACTGGTTGCAACTGGCGAACAGCAACATGGGATATACAGTTTCTGCCCCAAGGAGCTTACAATCTAAGTATAAGACATGAGATGACAAATTGATTCAGACAGGCAGTGGAGAACAAGGAAACAATGAGACAGTATTGGTCAGCAGGACAGGTTCTTTGCACTTCAGCAGCATAGCTCAATGTTTCCCCAAAGGGTGGGTTGCAGAAAGGGTCTATGTGGGTCATGCGTGCCTAAAGGCTCTCCCCCTCCCAATGTCCTGCGTTCTCACTTCGCCGTGCAGAAATAGCATGCAGGAAGTGGCCAGAACCAGCGAGCACTCAGTCAGCAGCCTCTCCCCACCCCACGCATACCCTGGAGATGCTCTCTCCAAACTGCTGCTGCTACCTGCTGCCCAGAGGAAGTGAAAGCAGGAGGGACAGGGAGGGGGTGCACCCAGGGCAGGCAGACTGCTGACTGCTCCCTGACTCTGGCCACTTCCTCCACGCTGCTGCTGTTGCCCAGATCCCACTTGGCTCTTCCCCTGGGCAGCAGGTGGCAGCTTGGGGAGTGGGATCTGGGCAGCAGCAGAAGTGCAGAGGAAGTGGCAATAGTCACTGAAAAAGACGATCACCAGCTTGGTAGGGTTCCTGGCCTGGCTGTGGGGAGAGAGGGGCTGGCTGGGGATGCAGGAGAGGGCAGGGGTGGAATAGTGAGAGTAAGGGTGCTGGAGGGAGCTGTGCAGGGGGCCTGGGCCAGGCTGGGAAGGAGAGGTAGGAGCACGTAGCTGTAGGTAGGGTGACCAGATGTCCCTATTTTATAGGGACAGTCCGGATATTTGGGGCATTTTCTTCTATAGACACCTATTACTCCCCACCCCCTCTCCTGATTTTTCACACTTGCTGTCTGGTCACCCTAGCTGTAGGGCTGTGAAGGGGAGGGAGGAGCAAGTGGCTATAGGGCTGGGGAGGGGAGGGGGGAGCAAGGGTAATGGTGGATTACCCAAAAGACAAAATGCTGTTGTGGGGGGTCTTAGTAAACATTTGAGAACCACTGGCCCACCCACAGTCTAGTTTTTTGTAGGTTTATGGTGCAGGAGAGTTTTGAGGGGGATTTGAAGGTGGATGGTGAATTAGCTTTGCAGATGTTTATGGGGAGCTACTCCCAAGCATGGGGGAGGGGGTAAGCAGGGGAGAAAGCATAAAGGTCCTTGTTTGAAAATCTAACAAGTGGGCAATGGGGGCTGGCATCATGGGCCAGTCAGAGGTGTGCATCAATAGCTTGATAGTGAATGAGAGAGGAGAGGTAGGGTGGGGATTGGCTGTGTAGCCCCCCCTCCCTTGAAAGTGAAGATAAGCATGTAATAGAGATGGGGGAGTCAGTGGAGGGATTCAAAGACAAGCGGTGACGAGGTCAAAGTGACTGGCTCCAGGATCTGCTTGTGCCACCTCTATACCCCTCAGAGTGTCCAGGGCAGCTGGGGGAGGAAGAGGATGTGCCAGCGCTCCATTCCATTGTGCTTCTGCTCCACTGGCACAGGGTCCATTAAGGATCCTGCATTAATGGAGTAAGTCAAAGCTCCTAGAAAGCAGCTCTAACCTCCTCCTCAGTGCTAGTGCTGGCCTGAGAATTGAAAAGTAAGAACTGGCTCTCTGACGCTCTTCCTGCAGGCGTAGGAGAGGTTCAAACCCCAACGCTGCTAAATGAAGCATTCAATAGCAAAGATGTTTAAAAATTCCTTTTGTAAGAAATTTTGACATTTCAAAATCTATTCTGAATCTGAATGAAAAGTCACAATACAGTTTTTGGGGGGTTTGGGGGAAAACAATAAATTTCCAAAAGTTTCTCATTAGAAATTTCAAAACTGAAAATTTCAAATGCCAACATCTTGATTTCAACAAAACCATATTTTCTGACTGGGAAAATTTTTGGCTTCTACTCAGTAAGCAGGAAATAGTGAAGTTAAAGTTGCCTGTGCATATGCATTATGTTGTAAGCCCTGATCTTGGAAAGAAATAGCAAGCGCTTAAATTTACACATGTAAGTCTCCCAATGGACTATAGCAGGGGTCGACAATGTTTGGCACGTGACTCGCCAGGGTAAGCCCCCTAGCGGGCTGGGCCAGTTTATTTACCTGCTGACGCAGCAGGTTTGGCCAATCGCAGCCCCCACTGGCTGCGGTTTGCCGTCCCGGGCCAATGGGGGCGGCAGGAAGCTGTGGCCAGCACATCCCTCACCCGCGCCGCTTCCCGCCGTCCCCATTGGCCCAGGATGGCGAACCGTGGCCAGTGGGGGCTGTGATCGGCCAAACCTGCCGCGTCAGCAGGTAAATAAACTGGCCCGGCCCACTAGGGTGATTACCCTGGCGAGCCGAGTGCCAAATGTTGCCGACCCCTGGACTATATAAACACCTGCCTGACTTTTTGCAGGATCAGGGTCTAAATCATATTTCGTAGTATGAAAAGGGACATATTAAGGTTGCACAGGCAACCTTAACTTTGCTAATTCCATAATGAAACACTTAGGTACCAATTCCGAAAAGCCTTTCCTACATGACTAACTTTTATGGAATTACTCATGTGCCTGAGTCTTTTCAGGATCAAGGTTTTTCATTACAGGGTTACATCCTATTTCTTAAATAATAAAATATAAAATCAACATTTTTCTAAATCTTCACATATGCATATGCAGCATGTTGCAGTATTTGTTACTCTCTGTGCTAGATGCTTTACGTTAATGAAACACTTAAGTTTTCTTCTTATATATAAAATTGGGAAAGGTGCAATAGAACTCTTACTCCTACTATCAGCTATCTCAAAACTTATGTTTTTAATAAATGTCTAATGTATATTAATAATATAAACTAAACTGAAAAATCTAAACT
Organism: Malaclemys terrapin pileata; assembly: GCF_027887155.1. Taxonomy (NCBI): domain Eukaryota; kingdom Metazoa; phylum Chordata; order Testudines; family Emydidae; genus Malaclemys; species Malaclemys terrapin. The sequence goes on from NC_071518.1 coordinate 21,642,492, forward strand.
CAAAAAAACTAAATATTCACAATTATTTTCACAAACAAAAAGTTTAAGTTCAATTCTCTGTCATGGTTGAAGTCATAATATTTTTAATTCACCCTTATGGAAACAACTACTATGTGCTTGTGAAAATGTTTGGAAATCTGAATAGTTTTGCAAATTTTAGAACAAATGAATATTTGTCCAAAACGTCCCTTATTCATTACTTACTATTAGCTATTTGTTCTCTAATTTTAAAAGTTGCATTCATTCAATGAGAGACCAGAAACAGTTCCATGTGACTTAAACGACCAGTTATGCTGCATAAAGACTGAATAGAGAATTTTCAAAGTGAAGCAACAATAGGCTAAAATTGTTCTTCCAAACTATTCCACAAATACTTAAAATATTGAATATATTAACTGGCCTTAGGATATGTTCATTGACAATTTGGGAAGAGAAAAATGGGCTAAATTGACAACAAATGTTATTCACCATGAATAATTTGATCTGCTCTCATCATGGCTTTTTAAACCTAAACTTCATAAAACAGAATCAAAACCATTTTGTGCTCCTTTTTAACACCCACGATCTGTGTCTCCTGCTTGCAAAAAATCCCAATCTGTTGCAATATTGAAAGATTTTATTGGAGTGTTTGGGCAAATGCTGCAGGAATGATGAACATTGTGAAACCGTATCAATTGTATTAATAGGGGCCACTCAAGAGATGGCCTAAAGATTTAGAATTCCAGTGAGTTGGGAAGTATTTAATACAGCAAAAAAGAGAGAATAACAGAAAATATGAAAAAGAGGGAGGATGTTCTGGAATCTAGAAAGTAGTACAGGAAGGACCTGATTGACATCTGATCCATTGATCTCTTAGAGAAGTCAGTGGAGACAAATGGGAAGAAGTACTGTAGAGATGTATAAAAAACCAAAGGGTAAAGTTAATCAGCCATACAATACCAAAACTGCCACAAAATCAAAATCTGTCAAAACACAGCCAGTTAGTAATGGCACCACATATACAGCTTGCTTTTGCTGTAGAAGCCTGTATACTCAGGCAAAATTATTTTAGAAATGTTATGAAATATCTTCTAAGAAATTTTGGTTTGTATCATTTTACAAAAATATTAATGAACCTGAAAAGGACTGGCAGTTTGGTTCAAATAAACTCACTCCATTTTGTACACTTATCTAGCTGAACCTCTTGGGTCTGTAGAATTATGCTGGAATTTTCATGAGAACTTGCTTTCTCCCAAAACTCTTGGCACTTTCTGACAGGCCAAAGATATTACAACATCATTAATTATGATACTGCAGCACCTTCATTTCTAGCTGGAATCATGAACTGCAAAGATCCATGGAAAAATAATAAATACAAAAACATTATCCAGGTTTTGGCTGGGAGAGTTTTGTCCTTAAAAGTTGCAGTTGCTTTTCAGTACAATATGCTGTGCCCACACCACCCATATTTGCAGAGGCAAACAGGTGATTTTACATAATGCCACCCATTTGTGTATAAAAGTATCCTTCTCCTTGGACTGTTATCTTATTGTGATGGAGAGGCTTATGTGTCCCAATGACCCTCAGAACTATGTCGTCTGGAGTCTTGTACTCCTGGAAGGGTCACCCTTGGCGAACTGTTCTGAGGTGAAGTTCCAGACAAATTTCTCAAGACTCCAATGGCGGAACAGGCATATTCGAGGACTTGTCAGTTCTCTGCGGCTGTGAAGGCGGATGAGGGCTGCAGCAGGACAGAGACCTTTGGTTGTCTCGGACTCCCCTGCCACTGGGTCCATGGCTCTTTCCTGTCAAGTTTTGTGAGGTTGCCGCCTGCGCACCTCAGCCAAGGGCCTTAACATCACCCACATCGCATCATACATCAAGCCTCACCCTGTTTTGAAGAGAATCGCCTTGTCCAAGAAGCTGAGAAATGGCAGAGGAGGAAGGAAAGTGTACAGCATCCCGACCAGCAATTGTGCTCTTGCAACAACTACCTGTCACATATGTGTAAAAACCTGTAAAGCACGAATTGGACTCCTCAGCTCATCTCAAGTCTCATCAATGACTTTTCTCCCTGGCAGACATCAGCCTCATATTGGGGCATAGCCGACGACACATCTACTATGGGATTTTTAGAGGCACAATACAAAATTGCCAACCATAAAAGGTCAAAAATGATTCGCCCCCCGCCTCCCCCCCCCATCATGAAAATGGCTTTAAAATTGTCAGATTAAAAAACAATAATTCCCTGAGTTGTTGATCTGTCTATTGTTTAAGTTGGCCCAATTTGTGTGTGAACAATTCAGGTTGAAAATTCAAACAAAACTGTTCATGCCCCAAAATGGAGGGCTACACACTTCTCAGGCCAGACTGTTTGTACTGTGAGGTTTTCTGACCTCTTATGGAGGGGCAGCTGCCATTCTATCCTCCTTTACTCTCCTTCCCCTATCACTCTCCCTATATTCTCCCGGATCCTCTCCCCTGCCCACATCACTCTTCCCTCATCCCACTTTCTCATTCACTCCTGAGCAGTATCCTGCCCCCTCTGCATTCTCCTGCCCCTCCCATTCTTCCTCCCATTCTTCTCAGTCTCTGACATCAAGCGATCACCCTATCCTCAAAGACATCCTCCTTATCCCCACACCCATCACCACTGTCCTCCCAATCTCCCGTCCTGCCTTCAATTTTCCCCTAGTCTCCCTATTCCCAGTCATCTGCTTTCTCCCAGAGTCATCCTTCCTTCTGCAGTCTCATGGATTCTCCTAATTCCCAGTCTCAACCTCTGTATCCCTCTCTTTCCTCCCTGTCTGTTCACCTGGCCTTAAATGGTGAATAGTGAGTGGCCATCTTAGTAGAGGACATCTTCGCTTCAGTCCCACTGGGAACAATAAGATTTCCATCTTTTCTAGGAGCAGCTTTGCTTCCAAAGAATGTTAGGAAATTGTAGCCATCTTGGTTGAGGGTAGCTTGAACCTTCAGTTTCATTGAAAACATTTTCATTGACATAAAATTGTGGGATAGCTCTTACACCATACACGTGCTTCTTTCTGTGGGTGCAGCTGTGTCTAGAATTTTAAGTCCATTGTGAATTCGTTTTATTGCTTGTGATCCAGTCCGTCCATGCAAATACCTGGATGTATTTATGGATGAATATAACAAAACACTTTATTTTACAGATGGTGTCATCGTCCCCTTCAAGCCATACAAGAGAGCACAGAAAAGATTCAGCCTTCCTGCCCCAAAGTACAGCTGTTGTATTTTCTAATTCCTTCCCCTCTCAGTGGTATGTTCTATAGAAAGGAAGGTTGGGAAAGGAGAGAAGACATCTTGTAGTGGACATTTTGGTTTGGAGAAGAGACAGTGCTAAGAAGGTGAGGTAATTGAACATGGACAGGAGCTGGGCTGAGTTGCCCGCTGATTTCTGTGTAGCTTCTTAAGATTCTTGGTGCTGGACTGATTTCTGCCGTAACAGTGCTCAGGCTATAGCCTTCCCAGATCTCACAAAGGTGTTGGGAAAGAGAGCAAAATAGAGTTATCCTGCCAAGCAACTCGATGACACTGAAGTGTTGTCATGTCTGTCTTAGCCACTCCATCTCCAGGAGCTCTGCCATATATTTACGTGGACTGTGGATATTTCAGCTTGGACTTCACCATCCCCAGGGATTCTCATGGTAATTTTTTGAAGTCATACAGGAATAAAGCTGTTCCTGTAGATAAAGAAATTGAATAGGTAAGTCTGAGTGTGCATAACTAATTGTAGGTATGTATGAAGAACACAGCTAGAATGTGGGTGATCAGAGCAATGGGCTGGCCAAGCCTGGAGGTTAGAGTGGAGTGGTACTGAGCTACAGTCCAGAATCAGGGCCATGGGACACCCAGGGGCATAGTTGAGAGCAGAGCCAAGGGTCTGAGCCAAAGGATGAGATAGAGACATGGTTGGTAAGCAGAGCCAGGGTCAGAGCTGGGGTGCCAAGGACAGAAAAGAACAGGAACTGAAGTGGGCACAAGAGCAGACTGGGCTGGAGCAGGCATGGGCTGGAGAACGCACAGGAAACAGGATCAAGTGCAGCTGCATTGTGGAATCTATTGAGCAGTCAAGGAGCACGGGCTGCTGCTGGGTCAAGTAGTAGTTTAGCTCTGCCCCTCCATCAGTCAGGAAGTGCAGTCAATCAGGCATCACTGCCAGGATCAGCTATGCCCAATGTGTTGCTAGGAAACTGACCGTGCTGCAGCATGTTTCCATACCCATATCAATCCTTCCATTTTTCCTCCTGTTTAAATACAGGGCCATCTAGTGGCACCCTTAATTATGATATCTGTTTGCACCCAGGATTTTGAAAAAAAAAAATCTAAACTCTACCTACAACACTGGAAAATGTCTAGCCTCGTCATCCCAGTGTTGTTTGGTAATGGAAGGAGGATCTAGATCAGAAGAACCAACTGCTATGAGTGAGAGCACCCTTGCATGTTGTATGATTATCCATACCATGGCAAAGTGGCTGTGAAATATCATCAAATCAGAATGGTAGCATTTTACACTAACCTGGCCCAATTATAAATAACTAGACAAGACTACAGGCAATGGAGAACCAAAAGTCTCAGATGTATAGTTTGGATCCAGGCCTCCTACCATTTGTGTCAGCTGCTTGTCTGGCTAAAGGTCAGGCAAACACCAATCAAGTCTGTTCTCCTTTACTACCGAATCTAAATGCAGCCACAAAGTAATGCTGGAATTAGAAGCAGATGAAAAATAGAAACATAAAGCCTGCCTGTCAGAGGGTAGATAGCCCTCTGAAGCGGGGCAGGTACTCAGCTTACCTCTGAAAGGCTCCACAAGGGGGAATGAGGCAACTCAGGTTCACCAGGAATACGCGAATAGCCAACTCACTGAGTAATAGGGAGGCAGTTAACTAGGCAGGGAAGCACCTGGGCATGATAACAGACTAAGAACTTCAGTTAGAGACTCCTAAGAAGAAAGGAAGCTCCAGAGCAGGGAGCCTGAGTCAAACAGAAACTGCTCCCAGGGCAAGAAGTTTGGAGTAAGCAGAAGGCAAGCTCTTAGCACAGATCACCTAAAAGAGGGAATCGTGGAAACACAGAGCTCACTTGGGGAGCCCATGAGGCCACGGAGCCTGGAAGAAGAGCTTCAGTAAAGGGGAGGATTCTAGCAGAAGAGTCAGCCCAGAGGGCCCCACTTAGTATTTAGGGCAGCCTCTGATAGACCTCCATGGGCCCTGACATTCAACCCAGGCAGCATTAGAAGACCTGAGACGAGAACAACCAGATGAATTTCCAGGATGGAGGTGGCTACTGAACTCAAGGCAGGTGACAGATAGACTGGGACTAAGTGAGTCCCTCAACTAAGAAGCTGGGGTAGAAATAGAAAGCTGCCATGTATGCCTGTGGGAGACTTTCTGTTAAATAAAAGAAGCCCTCTGGGGATGGTGCTCTTTAATACCCAAAGCTGGTCATGATTTGTTTATACTCCAAGCGGAGTGTCACTGAGGCAGGACTCATCTGCAGTGCCACACCTGATGCCAGGGAGGCATGCGAGGGTGACCACCCACGTGTTCATGTTGCCTCTGATCCTATAAAAGTTGATGGATGTTTTGCAATTGACTTCAATAGGAACAGGAACAGGCCTACCATTACTCCATGTGTGTGTTAAAGGGGATATGTTGTACTACATGACGTCTTTTCTCTTTCTTGAGAGCGTTTCTTGTCTTTGATGCTGAATATCTCTTTTATCTTTTGGATTTTTGACTCCTTAAATTGAGTCTTCAAATATGCTTCAGCTTGCTCATGGCTCCTTTGCTCAGGTTTAAAAATCCTTTATTTAAGATTCTGCCACTATGTGTCTATATATCCAATAGTGTGATTGGACAGAACACAACTTTCACTGAACACCAAAGTCACAGCATATCTAAAAGAAAACAACACCATTTATTATCTTATCAGACATTAAAGATAGATACATATTTATCGTAAAAAAAATCTGACTACTGCAAAAGAAGCCTTTGAATACTAACAAAGTCCCATACAAAATATTTGGGTCAATGGCAACATCAGCAAATGTTAGCATGGATGACCAGCTGTTATCTGACTGTGCAATCCAGTAATTAGATGGTAATTAGGTGCACAAATCTGGGTGTTTTTGCACATGCAACTGCACTCAGAGTTGAATGAAATATCTGGCTCTAGATTCATTGGATTGTTGTTTTTGCATGTTTATTAGAATTTGTTACTCATTTGCCTATTGTACAGTGTTTATGATAGACATGCTCCACGCTCTGAAAAATTGATTAGTACATTTCAATATATAACTGTATTACTATTGGAGCCAAACTTCTGAATCTTTCTGGTTCACAGTTTACCTATTGTGAACACGCATTGCTATAGACAAGAAACGTAGGGCTCGTCAATGACTGAAAGCAGCAAGTGTCTGTGGGATGAGACAGCAAATTTCTGTCTTTCAGCACCGCATAAGTCAAATGTTGACCATGTAGATCACATGGCTACTTACATGATAGGTGAGTAAATCCTGATTTTTATCTTAATTGAAGTCAATATCAGAATATCATTAGTGGAAATAAAGTTTATAATTGCTAAACTGCATATTGTGTTATCACCATTCCAAGTGAAGCTGATAGCAACTGCTTGTGATACTACTGAATAGTAGTAAGGTTCTGTCTGTATTTTAAGTCAGTGTTACATGGTTCAGCATGAACCTGCCAATGGTCAGATTTAATTACTCACTTTCCTTTTCTAAAATAAAACAATTTAATATTTAGTAATCTTGTTAAACGTAATATTTTAAGGGCCCGCTCCTACAAACACACATGAGTCCTTTACTCATGTGAGCAGTCCCATTTAAGGCCATGGGTCTGTGGATGGGAATAAAGTTACTTAAGTGCACAAATATTTGCAGGATCAGGCCCTTAAAAAGCTCTCTGCTCTTTTTCAAAGTTCTTTGAGGGGTTTTACTTGAATTACCTCCTCTTTGCGCCCCCCCCCCCCATGCACTGAACACTGAATTCACCTAGGTGCAGCGGCCAGAGCAAGGTCATGAACCACTGAAGTCCAGCTGACATGATTCACTGTCCTCATGCTATCCCTATGCACAGGGGTGAATTTTACCCTGTTCTAATGCAGATTCTCCACCCCCATCCCCAGAGTACAATACTGATTTTGCATAAGCAAGATGGAGAAGCCTGCGTTCCCTCACTATTCTCTCTAAATTACTTGAAAACCTGAAATATGTAGGGCATAAGCAGACCAAAAGGGTATCAATAATGTTTAAGCTTCTACTGGGTAAGCAAATCCTGCCATCCCATTATGTTCAGGTGCACACTTCTCACAAGATAAAGGCATAAGTCAAATTTTCTGTTCCTGTGATAGAGTAATGTTTCCTTAATGGTACTATGGAACAACATTAGACAGGTTTGTCTGCACCTCCCAGGAAGTTATACAATATAGACAGAGTTTCTTGCCATAAAGTCTCCATAATGTTTAAAACTTGTAGAGTTTTCAGTACTAATACTAGCCTATATATAGTGGTTTTTACCCCATTACAGCCTGATAATGAGTGAATGTTCATGTGGTCTGTTACACAACACTAAGCTCTTATTTCACTGTCTGCAGTTATGTTCAGTAAGTACAATATGAACATCATCTCAATTAACAGAGTACCTTTAGGGCTTTTCTTAGCCAACTATTCTAGCACGCTTGTCCATACTGTCATCAGCACCTAATCAACTAATGATGGCTGAAAATGAGGAAGGCCAATCCCAATAAATCCAAAGGATAGTAATTTTTCTTTTTTAATGCCCTTCTCCCTCCTTCTTCCTTCTTCCTACGGCACATTGCAGTAAATTAATGTCATAGTGGTTATTACAGTAGCGCTGCTATGGCAAGTATTCAAGCAACGATCCTAGAATATTTTACCTCAGCATTTATTTGTCCATAAAATAAAATAGGATTTATTACAGTACTCTCTAGTTTGAGGACTGCATGGACAGCAGCTGTGACAACTCTTTATCTCCTCTACAGGTAGAGATATAGGGGTGTTTCCATGTAACTAAAGAGAAAAAAGGAACATAGAAGTCCGTTAACTAGGCAACAGTAGTGTAATACAGCCTAGCAAAAAAAAAAACCCATGGCAAACTTTTATGTCTAATGTGAACCCTGAAAAAAATCATTCAGTAATGTTGCCCTTAAAGAGCCTCAGACAATTAAAAGGATTTTCACTGCTTCCAAGATTGCTGTATCCAAATCAGATATAGGATTTTGAGATACACAGATGGAAAGATAATTGTGACAAATTTATTATTGCAAGCCCTTTTCAGAGAGGGCATTCAGACAGGAGCATCAAATGAATGAAAGGTATGGAGCAATAAAATTCTAGATGGGTTTTGATGAGTATTGTTCATTTTTTAAAAATAAATATCTCTAACTATGTGGAAGTCTCTACCTTAAGGAATGAGCTCCCGAATTATAATTCACTGGTTCTGAAGTGAATCACTTGGCGTTTTGACTGCTGGCTTAAGAATATTCATATTTTAATCGCATGTAAATTTCAGTGTGTCATTAAAATCTGAGCTCTATAATTAGGTCTCTCTTGATAGATATGGATGTAGTTTCTATAAAGTATGAGTGTGTAAGCCTCTCTAGGGAGGTGCAAGACCAGCCTTACAGGGTTTCCTCTTTCCGTTGCATGGTTTTATTCTTATCTCTGGCAAGTACAGCCAACCACTGCTTTTTTGTGGTTACAGTAAGATCCCAGTGGCAAATGTGAAAGACTACAGAGTATTTATCAGTCTTTGCTACCAGACGGTAGTTAGAGCTGATTTTTTCTTTAGAGGCTCTGCATCTTTTTACACACACACACACACACACCCCACTTCACTCACCATTTCAATTACATGTATACTCTCTCAATATTTTAATTCCATAATTTATTCTCCAATTTCCAATTATGTTTCTGATTTTTTTAAATGGGTTTGGCAATATAAACAGATGTTGCTTACCATGTGAAATATGTACCTTAAATTCTAGCATTGTTTTTAGAAAAAGGCTACTTTAGACTAAATATTATTTCTTGAGATGAAACTGAAATGTTTGTAGCTCCATTCCTGCCTCTTACTTGTAAACACCACAAAGTACAAGTACAAAAGCAAAAGTGGTTTATTACAGGACATTTGCATTTGAGTCCGTTCATTTGTTCAGAAGGCCTTGTACTGCTGCATGGTATTCAGGAAATATTTTCCTGAATATAAGCAAGCCACTATAGTGTGTCCTGGCCACTTAAAGGTTTTCCTGAATGTGGTTTCTGCTTAGGTATAACAAAATATCTGATAATGAAGATAGAAAGCCAATAAAGAGAAAAAATATAAAGAATTGCTTAGAATGAATTCTGTATGTAATTACTTGCATTTTTGCTAACTACTGTATAAACAACACTTTTAACAAGGCAAATTGGAAACTTGAAGACAAATCTGCTTAGGGATATAGCTTCAATTTATTACACAATGATAACTGAAAACTTTGTTTCTGCTGCATTGCAGTCAATTTCCACTGAGCTCAAACTCTGAATGTGTGATTAATCATATGAGTGCTAGGGTTGCCAATAAATACCAAAACCTTAAAACTATAACAACTTGCTCATTTTGTGCGGTCATTCCAAATAGCTAAACAACCAGAAATTGTCAATGTGCACCAAGATCAATGCTCTGGGGTCTCTACATAAGATTGATTTAGCTCTCTGAGGATTTCATCTCGCTCATCAACAAAAACACTTTGTCCTCCCTAAATAATCCAATCGAATGCCATCCTCCTGTGGAGCAGCAAGAGATCTAAATTGTTCGGATTAATCTCTGCTTTGAGGTGGCCTAGGAGGTCCCTGTTGAGTGCTATAACTTTGTCAAATATAGCCCAAAGGGAAAACAACTGCCGTTTGATCAGTATTGGGGAAAATGAAGCAGAGAGTCTAAAAATGCCCTGGTTTAAAAGGAAGAAATTTGTGAAAAGAAAACATATTTTCAAGCTATCATATATAATGTAAAACATAATCATTGCTTAGGCATTTCTTCTTTTCAAGGCCTAAAAGCTCCTCTTCCCTAAAAAAGGCAGAGAAGAACAGAAGCCAGAGCAACTGGGTGAGAGGGAGGTGTAGAAAGGGAACAGTAGCAGCTCACTAACCCCTCCATCCCTATCCCACCAGGCTGGCATTGCAGAGGGTAGGAGAAAGCATCCTGGCAGTGAGTCTGAGGGAGTCCTTTTAAGGACCATGTATCCGTAAGCAGGATTTCATGCAGATATAATCAGCAGCACTGACTCTCATTCTCTGCGTTGTACCCCTTTCAGAAGGAAGGCGTGCATGTCCACAAAGGGGAGGAGAACCAATGGAAGCATTGTTTCCAAGAAAGCTATGCTACCACTAGAACAGGTTGGGGGAAGTCATTACAATAAAGAGACCAGCACACCGTGGACTGCAGATGTCGTTCCATAGCCCTGAGGCTGACATAGCATACAAAAATCTTTCCCCTGAGATGTGTAGTCTAAGGAACTTCACAAGGTGAATCGCCTGGGAATGTGCTGGCCTTCTCTAATATATTTCCAAAGGACACTAGTGTATAATCCCAAGTTCTTAATGAAGTCTGATGTGTTTGCTATCGTTACAGTACTATTAAGCAGACCAAGTCTCAAACACACTCAGAATTTGATAGCTTCCCTTTTAAAAACCTTTTTTTAAATTGTAAGTTTAGCCGTTTTGAAGGTGCTGGACTGACAGCCATGTAACTGCTACCTTAGGTGTAGTTTGACTTCTGTATTTGCGGGGACAGGTCCAGTTAGGCCAATGGGGCCATGCATGGAGGGAGGGGTCAAATTCTGCACCTGCCTGAGGTTTGCATTTTGGGGCGGAGGGGAATGCTTTTTGCCTCCCCACAAACTACACCCACTACTGCTTCCTCTGTTCACCCAGCAACCACAGCATGGGAATGGCAGTGCAAACTTCCCATATTGTCCCAAAATGTGCCTACACACACTGATCTGAGGGGAGACCAGTAGATTGTTCAATCTCTGTGGACCTTTTAGGCCATGAATTTTTTGCTGAGATTGCCAAAAAGGTAAGTGCCAATAGCAGTGGGTTGTGTGTGAAGTGAATATTTGTCATTGGAGAACTGGACTGGGAGTACTAAACCCATTTCATTACCCATTGGCCACCAATCAGCCATCATTGGTTACTGATCAGGGCTGATGATAATTGATGCTTTAATAATCCACTCCTGAAACAGTGTAGAATCCAGGCCCGTAGACAATTTCTGATTATGATATGGATACCTTGCCCTCAAAAATCAAAACCTACTAGCAGTAATTTGCTCTGAAGGAACTGAACAATCCTCCGTAACAAATAGATTCCAGAAAATATAAATATACTAACAGACTCCATGCTCACAGTCTTATCTATTCCATGCTCAACATGTAAACTCCAGTTTGAAAGAATAGGTTGTCTTACGGCAAAGAGTCTCCCTTTTACAGATATCACTATACGTTTAGCTCTGATGTGAACAATATTTTTCACTCAAATAAAGCAAAAAATTATACTGCATAAATATTGGAAAGGCAGAAAAATTCGGAGGGAAGGAAATTATCACTTTATTATCCTGGAGCCTAAAAATAGATTGAAAGAGGCTTGCCTACCACTCTCAAGAGTACATATAGATTTCTTGCTGACATTAGATTCTCTGAATTGAATGTCAGACTCACTGAGAACAGTTTAAAAAAAAAAAGCTATACTGTTATCATTATTAGAAGGGCAAGAAGAATAAAATATCATGATTATCATTAGAAAAACCTGTAAAACATATTTGTACATTATCTTGGGGCAAATACAAGTGTCACATGTTAACAATTGTTAGACAACGAATACAATGATATATTGTTATGCCCCTAGGGCCCAATCTACAAAAATAAGAAGACAATGTGCAGTGCGCATGCACGTTCAAAATTCACAATTTCATTGCAAGACAGAGAGCAAGTCTGTTTGAATCTCACCTACATGCAGAAGAATGAAATAAAGTGTATGTTATATGTGCTTCCATACGAGGGGGGGTCTGTAAGTCCATTAGCAGATTTAACAAGGCTAGGGAACCCCACCCCACCCCTTTTATTTTTTATTTTTATTTTTTTTACAATAGCCAAATAAATAAAAATCCTGTAAGTATTTGATTTTAAAGATTATTTTTTCTAAAGTGGAAGAGAAAAGGAAAATGGGGAATAGGCACCCATAAAGTTAAGGAAGTCCATTCATATAATAGTTGCCATGTAACAAACTCAAAAGCCATATAAGCTGCTATCATAACGGGTGGAAACATCTGCCAAGCAGCCAGATGGTACTGCTGGAAAAATATTTCACAGGCATCATATTTGAGTCCTGTGATTACAATACAGGGAGAAAAACAGTATGAGATGATGACATAAGTGGTATCTATATACATTTTACCCCAGTCTTTTTATTTTGGACAAATTAAAGCTGTGATCCTGCAAACACTTACGCATGTATTTAACTTTACACAGATCAAACCCATTTAGAGATTACAAGAGAGCAAAAGGTATGAATGTATACAAGTGCTGAAAGGATTGGGGCCTAAAAAAGGAGGGTTAAGCTGCTGGCTTTATTTCTAAAATAAATGATGCAAAAAATATTTGAAGAAAAATTCAAGGATGTTAGTTGTGAAAAGGCTTCTCACATTTTTCAGTGTGTTAAAGGATAAGCGTGTCATACTTGACTGTGCTTTTGATGAATCATGTCAACAAGAAACAAAGGTTCAAAGCTTGAGTGGAACATCAGTACTGGTGAGTGATTTGTGTTAGTACAGGTACATTTATAGTGACTCAGAGCTAAGTTGTACCATTTAGGTACAGCACAGAGTAAGAAGAAGGAGCAGAGAGTTGGAGATATTCTGCCTCAAGAAGACACAGCTTTGCCCATGGCTCCGTGGTTGTGCTGGTGAGGGGGCACTCTGACATTGCTTTTCAAAGTGCAGAATGCTCCCTCCCCCCTTCCCTCCCCTGCCTGCTCAGCTGGGTCAGCTGGTCAGTTTGAGGGGAGAGGGGCAGAGCTATGTCTCCACCACTCCCCACCCTCTGGCTGCTCATTTGTTCCCAAGGAAAACATCTGGGGCACACTCTGAGCACAGGGGCTTTCACGCGGCCTGCAGAATGCATGTGGCGGGAACCCTTACTCCCTCTCATTCCTTTGGAAAGACCTGGGTTCAGTTTAGCCCAAACAGAGAGAACAGATTCTGCCATAATAGTACTCTGGGCTAGTGTCTGCACTCTTGCTCATGATGAGTAGTTCCTTTCTCAAGTAGCCTTGCTGAGGGACGATGGCAGAGTCCATCCCTTAATGTGTGTAAAATACTTGGTGCTCCTGACAATAGGCAAATATTGCTCTATCCATTTTTCAGGTGGTCAGGCTGAGAGCTGATGGGTTAGATTGTACCATTGCGTTAGACTAGTCCTAATCACATGTCTTCTCCAGGGAGAAGTGTGGAGGAGAGAACCATGACCTGGCCTCCCCACTACCTCTTTTGGGCAGTATGCTCTCCCTACAGGTGCAAGGTGGGAGCAGTTTGCGCCCTCCTGAATACAGTTGTCCCTTGCCCGTATCAGGCAATACGCTCCATATGGCCTCCCTCATCCAGACCTCTGCAAGAGCCAGCCACAGTCTGGCCCTAAATGAATTACCCAAGGTCACAGTGAATCAGTGGCAGAATCAGGAGTTCTAGTCCACCGCCCTAACAACCAGACATCATCTCCCTGACGGCCGATTCCTGCTCGGCTTACTCATACAAATAACCTTATTAATTAGAACAAGCAAGCAAGATTTGGTCCTGAATAAAAGGGGAGCAAGAGGATACCCCAAACCCTCCATCATACTGTCATAGAATTCCTGATAAACCATTTTTGAGTCATTGTATTGATTTTTCTTTCTCTGAGATGGTGTTCATTTTTGGAGTAGCTGTGAAGTTTTCCAAATAGCCTTCATGCTTATTACCACTAAAAATAACATTTCTATGATGGAAAGTGGCTAGGAACATAAATTAGAGCTCCAATCGTGGGCCACCTTGTTTCTGTATTTTGCTGTACATTTCCCTTTATCACATGCAGTCATAATGTTCTTCCATTCATTTTCCAATATGCAAAGTGACAATGGTAGGCCTTGATCCTACAGTAGGTCCATGTAGGTTCCAGAGCTTGTGCACGTAGGATCAGGGATTTAAAATTTAAAGTACAGGGTTGTGGAAGGAGTTGCATGCAGTCAAAACATTTTGCCACCTGAAGTTATTTGGAAAGTCATGCTATAAGAATCGGTTTTGACTATTACATTTTAAATATTTTTTAAAACTGCTAATGGACAGTTCAAGTGCCAGAGATATGAGCCCCACAATTGTTTGTGCAATTCTTAAGAACTTTTCTTTATTGGCATGGTAGCAAGGAGATTTGCACCAGTGATTGGAATGTTTCTCTTCTATTGTCTTTGGGTACTTTTTAGACTTCCTCAGGATATGTGGTGTGTACATTAAAGTTGTGAAAACATAGTAACACTTTCTATTAAGGTGATAGTTATAAATATTTTATTATTTATTAAATTATATGGCATTTTATAACATGCTTGTAAAAAAAACTTCACAGTATGCATTAAACCAGTGCCCAAACTATTTGTACAATACTTATATCCTTAAAATATTATTGTAACAGCTTATCATACTGCTGCAGCAGCATCTTTTAAGCATTTATTGGGGATGCATTTTATAACATGTCTTACAATAAGTTATTAAGGGATGTAGTGGCACCAACTAATCATTTCATAAATATGAATAAACCATTTATACGTGGCACCTTAATTTAAAGTGCTACTGGAAACTTACATAAAATGTTTTGAACAGCTGACACGCTATAATGGTGCTTCCTGGACTGCCAAAGTGGTGTAAACTGTAGGTATATTGTCAGAGCCTCACCTGGAGCTATAGCCATACCACTCTTACTGACATAGATGGAAGCCACATTGCAAAATTCAGAGCTGGCACCTTGAAAATCTATCCCATTGCGGATTATGAGGGCATGTACAGAAGGCTGGAGGGTTTTGGAGACCACTAACATATAAACCTGTTATTACCATCTTCACAAAATAAAATAAAATAAGACAAAGCAAAAAGATGGGAACACAAAGTCTGATTTGCTTTTAGCAATGATTCAACTCATGTATAAGAACATATTGGTAAGAACTAAGTAGTATGTATTTAGCACCTTACTCAGATGATAAAAAGATAATGCAAGATGATCAAAATTCAAAGCCGGCAAGGAGATAAAGAAGTGAATCTTTAATCCAAAGAGAAAGCATATGTACTGTCAAAATAAAACTGAGAGATTTAAAGTGTAAATAGTAAGATTAGAAACAAAATTCTACAATAGTATTTAGAACCATTTTAAAAACCCGTAAAAGATAATGTCAGATAATCAAAATTTATGTGAAAAACACTGCTACAACTCTTGCTGTTGGCTGCAGCCTAATATGAGCATTTAAAGAAAGGCCAAAAAAATGAAGTCACACCTTATTTTTTCCCCAATAGGTATAGATTTTATTTGACCTATTCCTTTTAAAATAGAATACCTTAAAAAGCACACTTTACATGATAAAACTCAAAGACAAAAGAGGGGAGAATGCAAATCAATACTACATTACATGTATGTTGCTCCATTTGGCAAAATCAAATGAGATCTTTTCATCTCCTTACTGTAGAACAAAAACAGAGCAATATTATGAAATTTTGCAGGGCTTTATTTCTAGGCATCTTTTGTGTCCAGTCTTTTAAACTCAGGTTTTTCTGCCTTTTTTACTGACAAGCCCACAATTTTCAGAAAAGAAAGCTAGCATTAATTAAGACAGTGCCAGCTGTAATTTTCTTGGGAAGTAAATTTCTGCACAACTAAAGGTTACAGAGACCTTTTCACTGTCAAAATTTACTACAGCCTGTGAATGTTAATGTTTCTAATGAAGACATGTTCTCTGTCCCTGAACTTAAAAGTACCCTGAGAAGAAGGCAAAGAGAAAAAAATCTCTATTTGACGAATGTATCTGGAGTCTGTGCATTAATTCAGGGTTATGCCTGCTGGTGCATATTGTAATTATAGTGTTTGGATAGCCTTGTTTTCTAAACAAGGAATATTGCTATAAATTGGCAATTTTGCATGAGGAGTAGGCTTGTAGTAGGTGCCTTATGTTACAAATAAGACAGTGATATAATAAGTATTTAAACCACAAGACTTGGGGATGTTCTAAACTAACTCTGTAAAGGAAATGTAATATAGAATACAGAATGAAAAAGGTACTTTTCTTTAGTCGCTTTATAGTCATCCAACAGACAAGCACAATAGTAATTTGTATTTCTAATGATGAAATTTCTCAGCATTTTAACTTAAACCAGTCTTCTGCTGTGCTTTCCTACCAGTTCAGAGTTGACTATATAGTTTTTGCTGTTCAGTTCTGGGGAACCTTTTTTCCCACCTCTGTTATACTGATGGATTCTATTTACTGCCATACAAAACTGCAAATAAAAAGAAAAATTGGACGTTGCTGAAAAGTTATTCATTTTCAGGTTTTAGAGCTGCCATGTATTTTATGGGACGTTTTATTGTTCCTTTCTTTGTTGTTTTTATTTTAAAAGCAGAATGATAAGCAAGTTCCCGATTACATTTACACAAGTACGGTTTACACACAAGAAAAAATCTGACCATTTCATGACTGTTTGGGTTAAACTGTAAAATCAACAAAAAGCAGATTCTGCAACTTATTAAAAGTATGTCCATAGGGATATGCAGTTCATATCCATGTATAATGGGGAATGTAGTAAATCATCAATATTTCTGTTTTTAAAATGGGACATTAGATGTTAAGCTGATTTCTTCCACTTCAGAAAATGCAGGTTGATTTTTTTTTTTCAGTTTCAAGGTTCTAAGAACTTAGATTTTTGGAGACACTGAGGTTTCATGACTGTCTAGAAATGAATCAGCATCTTCAATTCCTGAGGAGAGGGCATTAAGAATCACAGCATCACAGGTGGATATAGAGGCTCTGTCCAAAGAGCAGCGGAACTTCACATGTTTGTCATTCTTTGCAGTAGTGGGAGATTTGAAAACTTAGTTCCATAGCACTTCCTATGCAGTCGATTTGTACATCAGCTGCAGTGGTGAAGGTTGGCTTTTCATTCTGTCTATCAGCATTAGGGAATACAATAGACCACTGGGACAAAAAATTAAGAAATCAACGTCTCTGTAAATATCTGTATGGACATTAGGATTATCTATTAAAAATCACAGCTATCCTATACCAGTAGAGATCAGATATCATTATCCCTCCAATCCCTTCCATAACATGCAAATTGGATTTCATTTTGACTCTCCCTCCCAGCGCCACACACTACTGCCATATACCCTTCAAGATATCTCAAAAGTAAATATTTCATGTCTTCATCAATTTAATCTGCTGCATGGTCAGCAGTTCTGAACAATTACTTTTTATAAGTATGTTGGCTAATGAGTCAACATATTAGATATTGTAATCCTGGATAGTATGGCTTAGTTAATAGACTTTAACAGAGTGCAGCAGAATGAGATGCTAGCAATGCAAAACTAGGAGAATGCTATATAAGAGTAACAGACACCCTAAAGGATTATTTGGCAAACGATATTTTGCTGAGAGGAAAGCATGGCTGACTACGTATGAAGGTTACATTTGTGCATAACTAGGTGTGCTATGAAGTTCCCAAGAAATTTTAGAGCTTTAATTTCAGGGTTGTCTACACACAAATTTGCACCTATTTAGTTATACTCGCACTGAATTTGAGCGTCTTATTTCTGTTTAGTTTAAACCTGTTCCTACCTGACTTCCACTAAATCCAAATAAACCTTGCTTAAACCAAAACAAGTATGTCCACACAGCTCTTTGCATCCATTTCACTGAATCAGTTTAAAATTGCACCCTTAGTTAAGCCAGTGCAATTCTGGGTGTAGAAAAAGGCCTTAGACTTGGTATTGTGCATTCATGTAAGTATAAGTAAAGCTGGCCATGCAGTTTGTGAGCAGTTCTGAATTCAATACGTTCAGGAGGTGTGTTAAGTCCCAATCAGGGCAGAGCGCTATCTGCTCTTCCACACTGTGAGCAAAGCTTGTACATAGATGAACATTGCCCATGTGAAAATCATGTTTGGAAACATGAGCTGGAGGAAGTGTTTGGAGAGCTCTGCCATAGATCATGTTACTAAGGAAACAGATTCCTTTGTCTATACATGTTCTAAGCAGCTATCTTGTGTCCACGTCTCAGCATAGGATCTAAAGAAAGAAGCATAAAAGACTCAGAAAAAAATTGACTAAAGATCAGTAAAAACCAAGAGAAAATCTGGAGCATTAAAAAATAATTTTAAATGGTGTGAGTTTAATGCAGAACAATAGGAATGTTAGGGCCTGCCCTCGTTATTCATCTTCAGGTTACAGAACAAGATGTTGAGGGTATTTCTGCTTTGTTTTCCTCCTTACTTTGACTTTTGGTCCTTTATTAAAGAAGGATTCAAAAGGTTTATTTACATTTCATTTTAATTTAGTGAATTTTCTTGGTTACTGTGCCATATAAGGTCCACCTCCCCAAACCTTTCTTTAACTTAACTCTGTGATCACACTGAAATGCACCCGTGGGAACTGACTAGAGACAGACAAGGGAACTTTGTCTGGACATTTTTTAATATTTAGTTGAACTTAATATCACTTTTCTCTCTCTTTGTTACTTGGGAGATTTCTTAGAGAGGGGACAAAATATTTTATTTTAATTCATGCTAGTATATCAGGGATACTATCATTTACAGATCAGAGAATCTTTGATAAGATCATTCCCTGCTGTTTTTTTCTCTCAGCTGCCCTCAAAAATAGAGAAGGGAAAACAGGAGAAGAGAAAAAGGAAAAAAATATGAACCATCCATCCTGGTTTTCTTTCTAGGTCTCTGACTCTTCAACCTAGTTGCAAAGTGGCATGATTTCTTGTATGCTATAATTAGGACTGGTAAGTGATACTGGGCTAGTGGTAGGTGGTAAGTACAGTATAGATGTGTGCCAAACAGACCAAGTCCTAGTGATTGGGAGATATGAAAAACTGGTATAGAAGGTCAGTGAAATATAGAATTTCTTTGAGTACACAGAAAAGGAAAGGCAGCGGAACTTACATGAATGGGCAACACTGTAGATGCTACAATGAGCAATGGCTGGAACTTAAAAAAAGTTTAAAAGTCAAATCAGGTCCAAAAGTTTTGATGTGAAACTAAACTTATTCATGCCCCTTTTGGGTGATGGTTCTAGTTGGCTCATATTTTTAGCATACCAGCTTGCCCATCTCTAGCCCCAGGCATGTTTTTAAAAGTGGTAGTTGTATAGGAACAACTAGGAGTCTGGTGGCACCTTAAAGACTAACAGATTTATTTGGACATAAGCTTTCATGGGTAAAAAACCCACTTCTTCAGATGCATGGAGCGTAAATATATATTGGCACATGAAGAGAAGGGAGTTACCTTACAAGTGAAGAACCAATGTTGAAGGCCAATTCAGTCAGAGTGAAAAAAACTTCAAAAACAGACTTCAAAGAGAAACTGCAGAGCTACAATTCATTTGCAAACTTAACACCATCAATTTGGGCTTAAATAGGGACTGGGAGTGGCTTGCTCACTACAAAAGCAAATTTCCCTCTCTTTGTATTGACACCTCTTCATCAATTACTGGGAGTAGACCACATTCACCCTTGTCATAAATATAAAGGGAAGGGTAACAACCTTTATGTATGTAGTAATATAAAATCCCTCTTGGCCAGAGGTACAGAATCACTTACCTGTAAGGGGTTAATCAGTTCAATTAACCTAGTTGGCCCTTGACCAGACAGACCAATGGGGAAAGAAGATATTTTCAAATGGGGGGGGAGGCTTTGTTTGTTTTCTTGTGTGTGTGCTCCATCTTGAGACAAAGAGAGAGACCAAGCAGGTAATGCAGCCCCTACTGAAATGATACATCTAAAATTACAGAAATTGTAAGTAATAGCAAGGAAATGTATTCGATTAACTTTTGTTTTAGCTTGTGAATTTTTCCTATGCCAAGAGGGCGGTTTATTCCTGTTTTGTAACTTTAAAGTTGAGCCTAAAGGGGAATCCTCTGTGTTTTAAATCTTTTTATTACCCTGTAAAATTACCTTCCATCCTGATTTTACAGAGGTGCTGCTTTTATTTATTTTTTTATAATAAAGTTCTTCTTTTAAGAACCTGATTGGTCCTTTAGTGTCCTAAAAACCAAGGGTCTGGTCTGTGCTCACCTAGTTAACCTATTTGGTTGGTATATTATTCTTGGTGGTGGCAGCTATACCGTCCAAGGACAAGGAAACGAATTTGTGCCTTGGGGAAGTTTTTAACCTAAGCTGGTGGAATATTAGCGTAGGGGGTCTTTCATGCGGGTCCCCACATCTGTACCCCAGAGTTCAGAATGGGGAGGGAACCCTGACAACTCTACATTCCACACTGCTGAAGTTTGTCCATGTATTACTTCCATTGAAAGAATGCTAGGATGCAGTGAAATTTGTGACTATCATTGACTTTATCTAAGGATGACACCTATGAGGAGCCTACTGCCTTTTGTGATAACTGTATGTGAAGACCCTTTAACATACTGAGAGAATAGAAGGCTATAATGGACAGCTTTAAAAATTATCTGTACATGTCTTGTCCACCATTCAGAGTCTATTCTCAGCAGAAACTTAGTGGGACAGGTGATTTTATTGCCAAGAAAAGTAGCTTTACAACAGCTGAAAGTATTTGAAACCAGACTTTAAAGAAGAAAAACATAATACTTCCTTACTGATCTTCATTACTTGATACTGAGAGAGGGAGGTCGATGATAAAAGCATTGAGTGAAAGTAAAAGATGAGAGCATGATTCACAAATATGGATGTGGGCAGTGCAAGCTCCCTTGTGACTCAGGGTGAGTATTTTACATGTAATTAAATCCATGGAAGTTTTATGAATCACCTCCTTGGCTATCTAGACTAAGAAACATCCCAGTTTTGGTATTGCCTCTATTCTGTGAGGGCCTCTGCTGTTGATCACTGGAGTCCAACTCAGACTGGCAGGAGGAGGTGGCACTACATCTTGGACAGACTAGGTAGTCCTCTTGTTTGAAACTGACAAGATGTATCTGATAGAGTCTGTATTATGGCCCAAGTTCTTTGCTGATGACAAAAGATAGTGACCCATGTATAGTATCTCTCTCTGTAGTCAGTGATCAGCCCTCCAGATATTAAACGTTTCCTTAGGGAACAGTGGTGTATAAGATCTATATTAGAAGAAGAGCAAACTGTAGGGAAACTTCCTAAAAATATTTGGGGGACATATAGAGGGAGCCTCAGGCAGTCAGAATGGCTACGCTGAGATGTTAGATCCCTAGTCTGATTATAGTTTCTGGGTGAAAAGAAGTAATAAGCTTACCCACATTGCCCAAGGAATCTGCCTCAAACCTAACTGGAATGGACTACCTCAAGATTGATAGGATATCTCCATGCCCATGCAATACTTGCCCTTTTTGTTGATGCTACCAATAAAGTAGTTAGCTATTGCCTGGTGATGTGGTCACCTGCCCATTACAAATTGTACTAAAACCATCAAAGACTCTATATTTACTTCTAGTTAAAGATTAAATCCAAGTGGGCCATTAGGGACTGCTAAGAAAGTTTAAAACATGAAGCACTGAATGTTTTGGGGGAACACAAAGGAAATAATTGATCGTGAAAAGAAGAATCCAACACAGAGGAAATAGAAGAAGAAGAATTGAACCAAACATTTCTGCATTTACAAGAAAAGAGAGACATTTTCCAGAGAAATTGTTAGGTTCTTTGTTGTGCTGTGGAGTAAATCACATATACCCTAAGTGTGCACTACTATTTGTGGGTACTGTATATGTGACATAGTTTTGAAAGTATTCCTCTTACTTCTGCTGCACTTGGGCTCTGTATTTTTTTTTTTCATTTTGCTGTTGGATTCTGTTATCAAGCAAGTGAAGATGTCACTGAGACCTGATCTACACTACAAACTTAGGTCGATGGAAGCTGACTTACTTTGACCTAATAATGTATGTATCTACACTACCAGGTCCCTCCTGCCGACCTAACTCGCCTTTAACGTCAACTTAATTACTTCACCTCCCTCCATGAGAGACATAGCACTTAATTCAATCTTGATGGGTTGACAGAGAGGCAGTGTAGATGCAGCATTGTGTAAATCAACTGAACTGGCCTACAGGAGGTGTTCCACGATACTCTGTTGTGACTGCTCTGGAGATCGTTTTCAGCTCTGCTGCTCAGTAGCCAGGGAAATAGGAAACAGCCCCTCCCTTGTTAAAGCCCCAGGAACTTTAAATTCCCATTTCCAGTATGATCAGCATGGAGAGCTCGTCAGCCCAGCTGATCATGGTGACTCAATGTCCCAAATATGCTCCAGCCTAGAGTGCACAGGTGGTGATGAACCTTATTAATCTGTGGGGAGAAGAGTCTGTGCAGGCACAGCTCCAATCCAGCAGACGAAATGCTGACACCTACAAAAAGATTATGCAAGGCCTGGGGGAGACGGGCCACAGTAGGGACACGCAGCAGTGCCACATGAAAATCAAAGCACTCTGGAGGCATAGCAGAAGACAAGGAAGGCGAACAATCATTCTGGTTCTGCACCACAGACGTGCTGCTTCTACAATGAGCTGCATACGATTCTTGGTGGTGACCCCACCACTACCCCCAAACACAGTATGGACACCTCCCAGGAGTATGAGTCCTGGGCCACCTTAGGCAACAACGATGAGGACATTCTGGATGAGGAAGAGGAGGAGGAGAATGGGAGACAGGCGATGGATCCATTCTCCCCAAGGATCAGGAGCTGCTTTTAACCCTGGAGCCCAGCCGGTCGCAGGACAGCATGGTGATCGAGTGTGATGCTGGGAAAGGCACCTCTGGTGAGTATGCAATTACAATCAAACTGTAGGGGTTACATGCTCTTATATTTTATGTTTAATATGAAGAAAAAGTGAGGTGCAGTGTGTATCTGCTTCCTAGTGGCTTGCAGCATCTTCTGTCTTGCCACCTCTGTTACCTTCAGAAGACTGATATAATATAGGGTCACCTATGGGAAACGGGGGAAGCTTTCATTACAAGTGTTCAGACTGCAAACAATAGAGACGAGATCCACCAACCATGGTGACTCCCAGGTGTCTCAACCATGCTTTCCCTAATATGCCAGTGGTTTGGTTGGCAGGGATTAGCATTGACCTCAGATTCTGAAGTCCAGGGTGACTATTGTCAGCAGTGCTAAGAGAAGGGAGGGTGGATTTCTGTGTTCTCTCTTGGCCACAAACAAGCTGCCTCAGACAAAGACAGAAATTTGGGAGGCTTATTGCTGGTCCCTGGTCTCAAAACAACATCCATGTTGCTAGGAAAAGGAGGCATCGTCCACCTGCCCACCTGTGCTCCTGACATGGGTTTGCCACAAGTTGCCGGGCGGCCATGGTCACCATGGCTGGAACAGCAAACTGGTTCATTGAATAGCTAGCGATTCTAAGTATGTTGTGGCTTGCACTTGAGTGTAATAAGGGGGGTGTTTTTTAAATAGCAACCTTGCACTAGACCCAGGAAATGCGCTGACAATGGTTGCCTTGTACTTTGCATGCCTTACAGTGGAAAGCTTGGCCTTCAGCGCATCCTCCACACCAGCAGAAAGGCTTTCACGGATTAGAAGGTGGAAAAAGAGGACGCATGATGACATGTTCAGTGAGATAATAAACACCTCTGGGATAGCTGAGATGGAGCTAAGATCGTGGAGGATTTCATCATCTGAAAAACTGGACATGGACATGGAGAGCATCCCAGGAGCATGAGCGTGTCATGCAGGAAGAGATGCTGCGGATTATGAAGGACCAATCAGACATGCTGAGGCATCTGGCTGAGCTTCAAGAAAAGCAGCTTCAGGCTAGACTCCCTCTGCAGCACCTACAGAACTGTCTGCAACATCGCCCTGTTCCCAATCCCCCTCTCCCAAATGTTCCAGGAGTGGGGGTGGCGGAGTTCAGTAGCCCTTCCACTCAACACTGGGGGAGGGTCCCAACAACAAAAGGCTGCTATTTGAAGACCATTGATGGTCAAGTGCTTTCACAGACAAGCTGATTTGGTTTTTTCCCTCCCAATTTGATCACACCATTTGCCCAAGGTTAAATTATTTTACTGTTCTTTAAATTTCTTTGTGTGTGTGCAATAAAATTAAAGATTTTGAGAATGAAATACTGTTTGTCTATTCCAATCAAAGGGACTTGCTCGGGGGGATACAGGGAAACTGATGCAACAGAGGGGATGGTATGGGAAGGCACAGCACAGATGAGCAGCACATATTACTGTGGCTCATTACTGAAATGGGTTTTCAAAGCCTCCTGCAAATACAGAGCTTCTCGCTGGGCTCTTCTCATTGCCCTGGCATCTGGCTGCTTAAAATTAGCTGCCAGCCTATCCACCTCCATGCCCCACCCTCTCGGAAACCTCTCTCCCTTTGCATCACAGATATTATGGAACACACAGCAGGCAGCAATAACAATGGGGTATTGTTTTCACTGAGGTCTAAGCTAGTGAGCAAACTGCGCTAGTGATGCTTTAAACATCCAAATGCACATTCCACCACCATTCTGCACTTGCTCAGCCTATTGTTGAACTGCTCCTTACTGCTGTCCAGGTGGCTGATGTACGGTTTCATAAACCATGGGAGCAAGAGGTAGGCTAAGTCTCCTGGATCATCATTGGCATTATGACATCATCAGTGTTTATTTTGTAGTCTGGAAAGAAAATCCCTGATTGCAGCTTTCTGAACACACCTGTGTTCCTAAAGATGCCCGTGTCATGCACCTTTCCTGACCATCCCACGTTGATATTGGTGAAATGTCCCCTGTGGTCCACCAGCACTTGCAACACCATTGAAAAGTATCCCTCGTGGTTTATGTACTCTTTGGCAAGGGTGGTCTGGTGTCAAGATATATTTGCCATCTATCGCCCCACTGCAGTTAGGGAACCCCATCCTGGTAAAACCATCCACTATGTCCTGCACATTGCCCAGAGTCACTAGTCTTCTTAGCAGAAGTCGATTAATGGCCTTGCACACTTGGATCCCAAGAGCTCCCACGGTGGATTTACCAACTCTGAATTGATTCCCCGCTGACTGGTAGCAGTCTGGTGTTGCACGCTTCCAGAAAGCGATCGCCACTCATTCCTCCACTGTCAGAGCAGGTCTCATTTTAGTGTTGCTGTGTTTCAGGGCTGGGGAAAGCCCTGCACAAAGTTTCTGGAAAGTGGCCTTCTGCATTCAAAAGTTCTGTAGCCACTACTTGTCATCCCAGAGCTGCATAATGATGTGATCCCACCAGTCAATGCTTGTTTCCCGGGACCAGAAATGGCACTCCACCTTGTTCAGCTGCTGCACAACTGCCAGTAGCAACCTGGAATTGTTTTTTTCTATGCCTTGCAGCGGGCTGCTTGCATGACATCTCAATGTTCTGCACGGAAGCTCCTGTCTTGGCTCTGGAAATACTGCAGGATAAGCCGCAAGGTGTTTGTAATGCTCACAGAAGAGTGCACAGCTGAGCCAGGTCCATGCCTCTCAAGCTATGGCAGATGCTCAGCTAAGCCAGGTTTTCGAAAAAAGACACAAGAAAGTATGGGTTGTTTGCCTTTGATAACATGGGAGGGAGGGAGAAAACAGCAAAGCTATTTTCCCATTCCCCCCTGCGACAATGTTTTTGTCCCATTAGGAATTGCAAGACCTTCCCTAAGCCCCCTGTGGCTAGTTGCACTGTTGGATAGCTACCCATGGTGCACTGCTCTGTGCATCGAGGCAAGCGCTGCTAGTGAAGACTCACTCCACCGACACAATGAGCATGGTGTGGACATGCACGACTGACTTCATTACTGTGGCGGCTGGATGTCAAATTACATTAAGTCGAATTTACTCTGTACTGTAGATATGCCAATAGAATAGTCAGTGCTTGCTTGCATCTTTGTGCAAGTGATTTGGCTGCTTGAAATAGCCTCATTATGGTTATGTATAGCAGCATTTTTGAATACTGTATCTTGGTCACTGCTACGGAAAAATGTTTTCAATACTGTCGGAGGGTTTATACACATTATTGCTTTATTCGTCGTTTGGTCTCATAAAATATCCATTGCCGTCTGAAACTTCACTATTTGGCTATTTGTACCATTCTATGTTTTTTCCTCATTAGCGCACTGTTCAATTAAAAAGCCTGGGAATTCAATAACAACATCATGGATTATATATCTTTTTCTAACACTCCTTGCTGATACTGGTTCTTTCAAATGTGATGTTCTTAGTAAAGCTCTTGAATGTCACTAGCAATAGTCCAAGAAGTCTTAGGGTGGTTTGTAATTTTGAATATGAACTTCATGAAGGGGGTGAGTGAAATCCAGTCCCTCAGCATTTTCAAAGACTTTCATGGAAATCGTTAATGGAGCTCATGTCTAAATCCCATGAAACGCCTAAAAAAAAAAAGTTCAGAAAAGTTCATATTGTATTTGCAAGCCAATAGATGGTGCTCCAGGGACTAAAACTGATGCACAATGTAATAGGTTACAAAGCCAAGTCTGGGAAAAACTTCTGAAAATAGTAGTGGACTGTTTCATAATCTGAGAGCTTTTGTAGGGTTTGGGTTAATTTGAGAGGAAGGGGTGAATTATTAGTGAGGTATCTGAAAGACATAGTCTCTGTAACACTGAGGCAGTCTAGAAGTGACCTTAGAAGTCACCTTGGTGACTCACTAGAGTGCAATTATGTTTACTTTTGAGTTGGAGTATTCTAGAATGGGAATTGTCCACAGAGAGGAAAATCTGTTTGCCAAATTGTTGTGGTTTGGACTTGAAAAAGAGGGGTCAGAAGTCTGCTCACAGTATGCTCTATAGGGAAGTGACTTAGGGTCTGATATAGCTTCTGCAGAGACCCAGTGGAGCTACACTGGAGTAGATGTTGCTCGAAAGTATGTTGGCACAGTAATTGCTGGGGTCCAAATACACTGTTTAGTGTTGGTCAGAAGAAGTGAGTTTAAGTCCTTAGTGTATGTTTAATTACCGTTAGGGGTAAACTATTGATGTTCGTTTCTTTGTACATTTTTACGGTGCAACATTTAAATTGTTTTATTCATATTTGCCACACTAGTGTACGATCGTGTTGCCAAATGATCGTGTTGTTAAAAAGGGAAAGATGTAGAAGTGTAAACACAACCTCTCTTTGTTCAGCTTTTCAGGTATACTAAGCTACAAGGAAAAGATACAGGAGGGAATCAGCAAGAGATGCATTGTCCTAAAGGGACAACAACAAAAAAATGTTGTTGGGAAATAAAAATGAATGAAAACCCCTCCAAATATCTAATGTGAACCAACCATGTATTTCTGGGAGACATCTGTGTCAAGCGTATTCAGACAGGAGACAATATGTAGAAGGAAAGGACTGTGCAGGTTTAGGTGTTAACAGCTGCTGTGTAATCAGAGTCCAAAACTGTGACAAAGGCTGCAATGAAATCTTGTTATGGTTGGTGACTACATGGTTATCCTTCAGACAATACAAATATTTTTCAGTATATGTGCAATCATTTTAATGGGTTTGTACCATTTGGGTGATGGGGCCCCAATGACTCTTCATTCTTCTTGGAGGATGTCCTGGCCACAAAAGTCCACAGTGTAGGACATTTTTTAATCTACAGTTTGGACTATTGTAATTCACTGTACCTGGGTCTAGACAAAAAAAACTAGAGAAAAGATACAGTTGGAGCACAATGTAATGTTCTGACTCCTGAGCATGACAAGCTAAAGAGAGCATATTATACTATTGCTGCCCAACTTGTATTGTTTCCTTCTCCACTATTGGGTCCAATTCTAGCTTCTGGTACTGGTTTACAAAGTCCATAGTGGGATAAGACTACAGTGGTATAGCCTCAAGGACTGCCTCTCCTTCTAGTACTTGTGGCACTTACAGTCTGGTATGATTCTGCAGTCAGAACCCCAGAGAGAGTCTCCAAGGGAAAGTCACGGGAAAAATCTTTTCAATATGGGCCAAAGACTCTAGACCACACTCCCAGAGGACATCAAGCAGAATGCTGTCTTTATCATTTTTAGATCACCCTGCACTGCCCACTTCTATAATAAAGCATTTCCCACAGAAGCAAAGCAAAAGAAAAACCTAATAGGGTGTTTTGAAGCAGAAGCCACTGATTCAACTCAAGTACAGGATGGAGAAGTCTCTGTTCTTTCTGGACAGATCCCATGGTTTTTCTGTAACCCATATTTTATCATTGTGAAGCATTTTAGAAATGCCAATAGAAAGAGAGTGTGAGGGAGAGAGATCTGAATTCACTTATTAAAATTATTTACTTGATTAAAACAAAACTGACCTGAGACAAATATTTTCTTAAAATATTTACAACAAACAGTGGCCTTATTATTCTGGAAGGAATGGCCAGCTAACATCCCATCTTTTTGGCAGAAAGAGAAAGCTTGCACAATTCCAACTGATGATCACACCACACCTGTGTAGCCAGAGTTGAAAATAAAACAATCTTTCAACTAGAGGAAAAACAAACCAAGTGCCCTTGAATTTTCAAAGAAATATAACTCCTCCATGTAGCCCTAGGACAACATAGTCTGTTTGTTGGGAAGCATACTTAGTAGCTAGCTACAAATCTCTTCGTGGTGAGACTGAATGATCATCATGCATTTTGTTCTCTTTGTCTCAGTTGATAGTATCTGTAGTACTATTCAGAGATAGGAAATATGTGTCTGTCACTGTACCTATCTGAAAGTAGCAATACCCTCTAGCTGCAATACTCCACTTTATGGAGTTTTATTAGTATAATGAATGAAAGCCCAGTAGCACACCCTCTAACGCTTCTAAATTTTGGATTTTAAAAGCTATCGTTATTAACAGTGAAAAATAACTAGCAGCTTGTTTTATGTACACTTTGTTAAAAGGATCCACATATTTTTAAGGAGGCTTTAATCTACGGTAATTTGTCATCAAACCCTCAGCAGGAATGTAATATAATCCATACAAATGCAAAATGTTCTGCTGGAAATTTGTAAACATAATGCAATCATGTGTTTGCATTTGTGACTCCTGAGTAGCTAGCAGCAGCTGTATAAACTTTTACTCTTACCCAGAAGATATACAGTGTGAACGAGTACAGTTGTGTATTGTTCATTACATGTGATGCTTTCATTTGCCACCATATATGTTAATAAAAGAACAAAAATGTTCTTTTGGTTAGTCGTTATTTTAAACATTTGATTCCAAAAGACGCATAATGTTTTATAAAAGGCACCAGTTACTTTGCCAAATATCTTTTCCTAGTACATGCACATGCGTGTACACACACACACACACACACACAGAGCTGTGTACAGACATAAAAAATGTACTATACATAATTTTGAGGACTTATTTTTTTAATAAAACTAATGCATTATGGGTGCTGTAGCTGCATGCCTTATATTAACAATGGGCCAGATTCAAAGCCTCTTGAAGTCAGTGGAAAGCCTCCCACTCAGGCCCCATGGAAGTTTGGTCTGTAAAATAATTGTCTGAGTGGTCCCTATATTTAATTTGTTACTCTATTAACAGAAACCCATTGTTTTATTAATTGAAGTAGATATACAGCATACTGTTTTTATTATAATTGTCGAGAGGAGACTAGGAAATCCACCTATGAAGTCAAAAAGGGCTATTTGCAAAATTCTGAACCAAATCATAAGGAGGAAAACAATGTATCTCCTTCTGTTCTTAAAGCCCCTGGAAATGTCAGAGTGAGATAATCTCAAGACCACCTCTTTCAACTTTATCTTGGTGCATAGGTATGCTCTGATGCCTTCTGCATTATAGGGCTTCCATCATTTCACCTTCGGGTGATAAATCCTTCTGTGGTAGCCTTTAGGCTGTGGAACATGTTCCTCTTAGACATCTGTCTTAGCTTTATCCCCGTCACATAAAAAAGACTGTTGGAACCATTTCATTATTAAGAGTTTTCTGTTGTATCCACATAAGCGCTCTCTGCACACTTTTTTATATGGGATGCTGTGTTGGAAATTCAGCTTTTTGTTTGTTTTTATGCTTTTTTGGTTTATGTTCTTGCTATTGTTGTTATATTTTAGCTGAACCAAATGCCTCAGCAGGGGGAATGGTGAGGGAGAGGATATATAAATAAAATTATTTGCTATTTATTATTCTTTATTTGCAATGTGATTAGCACTCTTGATCCTCCAGCTTCCTGAATTCAGAGGACTTCAGAATGTTCAGGAATCAATTGATTGGCCGCTGAGAAAATGAGGATAACGGGGCCCCATTCTGCAATGTGCACCCATTGACTTCAATGAGAATTCACAGGCAATAACACAGTATGTATAGGAACTGGCTCCTTACAATATGGCAAACATATTAGTTAAGCCAGGTTTACTTTATATTCCTTCAAAAATGAGTCACGTCTATTTTTATTTTGGGTGCATGTTTGCCCTACCTATAAGCTGATGCGTGTCCCTCTTTGCCCCAGTGAACTAACCAAAAGCAACTGAAGAAAGTTGACTTCATCTATTTAGATAACTTGTCCTAGCAGAGAATGCTCATATATTGTACCTCTTTCCTTATAGCCTGTCCTTCCTGTATAAGACCTGTTCAAGCGTCTCGATCCTTGCCTAGCTGAACCTGAGCTTCCAGCTGTACTGCAGAGCAAGGACATTCCTCATCATTTGAATATGTAAGATTAAAATTTCTCCTAGTGGCTAATTTAAGGTTACAGATGGGTAGGCTGGTTTAGTCCCCACATTATTCTAATCCAGTACCAGGATAAGTCTTCTCGACTACATTATTCATTGTCGCATTTTTCAGTTCTACACACTTCCTTCAATCTAATGTGCATCTTTCTTACTTGTCTCTAAAAATATATCACATCTCTCATCTACCCAGAGAGGCAAATACTGTGCAACATTTGAACAGACGTCGATACAATTTACTTATTTTTTTCCTCAGGTCCCCTTGAAGAATCAAGCAGTTTTGTCTTTTTCCTCTATCTTCTCCTAAGGAATAATTGTGTTTAGACACACTGAACTATATGCTTTCATTGTATACGTACACCTGATTATATCATCCTTAAGCCACATCAATGTGACTTCTGATATAGAAAGGCTTAAGAAATCAGATAGCCATTCAAAAAACATAATTTAAAAACAATTATTACTCATTGGACCAGTGGATCTGAAACAAAATGACATGCTAGCAATGTACCCAAGTAATTACTAGGCACAAGACCTTTACAGATGCCCCCCCCCCCCAATGAGTTTCAGAAGTTCACTCTGGCCAAATGTCACTCTTTTAGTGTTTATTATGACTTTGTGGGTTTTGTCAGTGTTCCTTCCTCCTCTTTCTTAATGAATTAAGAATTAACTTCCAGGTGCCTTATAATTGGGCTTTATTGGTTATGACTGCTGTTATTTTTGCTTATGGTTATTCTTGTTGAGTGATTATAATTCTGGGTCGACACGCATGCCTTCTCCTTGCTGCACATCTGCATGTCACAAATACATTGCTTAGCCCACAGACAAGTTGCTATATCGCTAAGGAATGCAAAATATTGTTGAGCCTATGTCTTGCTACTTCAGTTTGCTTCATTCAACTTTATTTTCATTTTCTCATTCACAGAATGTGTAGCCCAATTCAGAGCAAAATGCTAACAATTTAAAGCCAATTTTTCAGGTGCCATTGTGGTTTGCTGAATTTCCTGGAAGGAAATGAGTTTAAAATGGCAGATAGTTGGGTAGATTTCAGATTGTCAGCTTCTTCCACCAGCTTCTTACTTAGATTGTGCGTGATGAGTAATGTGAGTCAGGCTCTGGTTTTTATGAAAATATCCACATCTCAGCTCCCAGCCTACAAAAGGCCAGGAGTGATACAAAGAACAAATCTGTGGTACTTTTCTCTTATTAGAGCTCTCCTTGCATCTTTCTTTAAAATTTCTGATCCCTATTTCTGTGAAAATTGTTGCCAGGCTGTACTACTAAATGCCAGCATTTGACTATTGTTGAATTGGCTTGAAGACCTTGTACATCATTATCTTTAAGTGAGGGATTGAGAAGGGTGGATTTGTACAGCAGACTAGGGGAGAGATTGTGCCAAACCCTTTGCGTTGCTGCACAAGGAAGTGAGAGGGTGGGAGACGTCTGTCTCTCTCTCCAGGGCCGGCTCCAGGCACCAGCTTACCAAGCAGGTGCTTGTGGCGGCCACTTCAGAGAGGGGCGGCACCTCCAGCTGTTCAGCGGCAATTCGGGGGATGGTCAATCACTCCTGCTCTGAGCAAAGGACCTCCCCCGAATTGCCACCACAGATCGCGATTGCGTTTTTTTTTTTTTATTTGTTTGGCTGCTTGGGGCGGCCAAAACCCTGGAGCCGGCCCTGTCTCTCTCTCCTTCTGTGTTCAGGCCCCAGACACAGTGGAAGTCTGTGTGCTGAGACACCAAGGGAGCACAGGAAATCTGAAGGGCTAGCGGTCCTGATGAGGTGGTCTGGGAAAAGGTGGTAAGGAGGGACGCAGGCCATGACCTACAACTCCTCTGTACCAGCCAGCTCTGCTCACTGATCACAAGCTGCACTCTCTTTACAGGTGGCATAGTAACCATAGTCCCCAAAGCCTTTGGGAGTATTGCGCTTTTCTGAGATACAATGATCTTTTCACCAGCTCTGAGCATCCAGGGGAGTAGGGCAGCTCCATACTATCCCTGACACAGGGCTGTAATTTAATGCCAACATTTAACCTCCAACTAGAAAATTCAGGTGCTAAGATTATGGCATGTCTCTGGACACAGAATGTATTTGAAAGAAATTATATCACTGGCAAAGCCAGGGGAATTTGTCTGCTTAGGAGTATTTTGTGTGGAAAGGCTGAAGAAAAAGTCGGGAGAGGGGACGATTTGAAGGTACTTGCTTTTGTTGTGGTCACTAGCTGGTGGGAGAGAGAGGCTTTTTTAAAAATTAACATGGTTACTGGGTAATAGCTATATAAATATAACAGATGCACAAGCAGAATTGTGAATACCAAGCCATCATCACATGCCTCATAATAATATTGTCACATGCTCGCTATAACTTCTTACCAGAGCACATAGGAGATTGCTAGTTCTAAAGTTAGCTGTTCATCTCTGAATTTTTTCTACTGATCTTTATGTGGTGTTTGTGTGCTCTTACATTTACACCTAAAAAATTCCCAAAACTAATATTATTACATTGCAAAAGTAAAAAATAGCATAGTAAGAATTCACTGATAGCTGGCTGCCTGGCCAAAGTACAGACAGAGCAAAGTGTCTGCCAGTTACAGTTACAGCCATTAGCAAAGAATAAAAAGAAGGAAAGGTTTCTCCTTATGTCCTTTCAGGGCCTCTTTTGCATCCTGTCCACCTCAGCTGTGTTCCTGGCCAAGTAGTCCTACTGCTCCTTGCTCATCCACTCCCTGCTTATACCCTCACTGACCCTACCTACTCCTACTCTCTCTCTGCTTAGGATCTGGCAACTTTCTTCAAAGGCAAAATTGACAGTGTGCAGCAGGAGTTCTCCACCTGCACTTCCCCTCCCACTCACTTTATTCTGTCTTCCTTTTCCTTGTTTCTAATGCTATTTCTCAGCTGTCTGCTTTCCTCCTCCAATTCCTTCATCTGTTTTCATGAACCCATCCCCATCAGCATCCAAACCTCCTTAGCTCTTTTGCTCTTCCCCTCTCTGTC
This sequence comes from Malaclemys terrapin pileata, assembly GCF_027887155.1. Taxonomy (NCBI): domain Eukaryota; kingdom Metazoa; phylum Chordata; order Testudines; family Emydidae; genus Malaclemys; species Malaclemys terrapin. The sequence goes on from NC_071518.1 coordinate 21,676,396, forward strand.
CCTCATCAGCTGTTCTCTCTCCTCTGGATACTTTCCCTCCACATTCAAGCATACCATTGTTTCCCCTGTTCTAAAGAAACTTTATCTAGATCGCTTCTCTCTCTCTCTTCTGCTCACTCATCCTGTCTCCCTCCTTCCCTCCATCTCTATGCTTCACGAATATGCCACCCATTCCCAATGCCTTGAGTTTTTCTCCTCTAACTTTCTCCTGTCCCCTCTCCAATCTGGCTTCTGCCTCCCCATTCAACTAAAACTTCCCTCACTAGAGTTACTGATCATCTCTTCCTGGCTAAATCCAGGGACCACTTCTCTACTTTTGTTTTTGATCTCTCTGATGCCTCCAACATTGTGGACTTCCTCTGCTCCTTCCGGTCTTCTCCTCCTTCTTCTTCCACAACACAACCTTTCCTGGTGCTTGTCCTCCCTCGTGCAAATCCTCCTTTTTTTTGCTTTTGGTGTTTTATTCCTCCTTTTCTCTTTTTCTTTCTTTGGAGCCCTCTCATTTTATTTTTCTACACTCACCTCCTGGGTCGACTTATCCATTCCCATGACTCTAGTTACTACTTGGTTGACAACTTTCACATGTACCTCTCCAACCTGTATCTCCCCCTTGCTATTGAGGCATGTGTTGTGGGGTGGATGACCTGCAGTTTCTTTACATTAAACAAGTTAAAAAACAAAACGTCTCATCTTTCCTTCTTAATGCTTTTTCATCTGGCATTTCTTCATATCAGATGTTAACTACCATCCTCCATATCATCTAAGCTTGTAAACTTGAGGTCATCTTCCTTTTGTCTTCACATCCAGGTTCTCATGTCCTGTATATGTATTCCTGTATACTTCAGGAACCCCTTCCTCTCTATCCCTACCACTAAAACCCTCATCCATGTCTTGCTTATTTCTTGCCTGGACTATCTGCATCTTCCTCCTCTCCGAATTCTCTTCTCCATCACTCACCTCTAAAATCCATTCAACCTATAGCTGCCAAAACCTTCTTCCTTGTCCACATTCCTTAATGGGGAAAAAACATTTCTGTAATGGAAAAATTACTCCAACCTCTGGGGTGAGGTCATTCAGTAAGCCCTTTAAGGCTGCTTTCTCAAGGACTTGACTCTCCGATTCCAGAGCTCTCTATTATTCTTTCTGCTGTGAAGGGGATATAGCTGATGGGCCAGATTTTCAAATAAGTTAGGTGGACAGGAATGAGATAAAATGTGTGCTTACTTTGCATGTGAGGTTACTATGAATGCATGTGCAGTTACTTGAGGTCTGTGTAAGGTCACTGTAATTGCATGCAAATTAAGCATGTAACTGGACATATATTGCACACAAGCCATTGCCTAGTTTATTTGAACTGTACTGGGGTTATTGACAGAACTCACTTCCTGTCCGCACTCCTGTTAAGCCATAGAGTTCTATAATAGTAAGACCTAGTACAGGTATTACTCTATAGTCACACAGGGGCTTCTTAGCTGTGTTTCAATGTCAGGTAATCATCGCTGTATAAAGCAATAAATGATGTGTGCAGATAACAGAATTCCCCTGGCCTTTGATATACTCAGACAAGTATTATCAAATGTTGTAATGACACTTATTTCAATAGAAATGTACAGAACATTTTTTTCAGACTATGCAAACTGAGCAAAAATGAGCAAACTGGGGCAAAAAGGTAAATTACAATGCAGTTGTGCTACTTGCCCTGGCCTTGGTATAGGGATCACAGTTTAAGTAAGTTCATAGCCGTGCCCCCATAATAGCAGTAGTACCTAATTGTAAGACTGTGATATGGTACTTCTTTGACACAAGAGGAATTGGGAATCATTCTCATTGTACATGTCGTGCTATGGAAAGAGAAGGGACTTCAGTGATTCTGTTTGAGTTCTGGGAACAAATGATGCTAATGTATCGATCATTATTGGCCTCTGTCATAACTATAAAGGGAAGGGTAGTAGCTGTCCTGTGTACAGTACTATAAAAATCCCTCCTGGCCAGAGACTCCAAAATCCTTTTCCCTGTAAAGGGTTAAGAAGCTCAGGTAACCTGGCTGGCATCTGACCTAAAGGACCAATAAGGGGACAAGATACTTTCAAATCTTGGGGGGGAAGGCTGTTGTTTGTGTTCTTTGTTTGGGAGTGTGTTCGTTCTCGGGACTGAGAGGGACCAGACATCAATCCAGGTTCTCCACATCTTTCTAAACAAGTCTCTCCTATTTCAAACTTGTAAGTAAATAGCCAGGCAAGGCGTGTTAGTTTTCCTTTGTTTTCTCAACTTGTAAATGTACCTTTTACCAGAGTGTTTATCTTTGTTTGCTGTACTTTGAACCTGAGACTAGAGGGGAGTCCTCTGAGCTCTTTAAGTTTGATTACCCTGTAAGGTTAATTTCCATACTGATTTTACAGAGATGATTTTTACCTTTTTCTTTAATTAAAAACCTTCTTTTTAAGAACCTGATTGATTTTTCCTTGTTCAAGATCCAAGGGGTTTGGATTTGTATTCACCAGGGATTTGGTGAAGGTTTTTCAAGGTTTCCCAGGGATGGAATCCATTGAAATGGTGGCAGCCGAACCAGAGCTAAGCTGGTAGTTAAGCTTAGAAGTTTTCATGCAGGCCCCTACATTTATACCCTAAAGTTCAAAGTGGGGATCCAGCCTTGACAGCCTCATATATGACTGTGTCTCAAACTGGTGACTTCATTTTCTCTCATCAGCTTCTCTCTCCTGGCACTTGTGCCACTCCTGCTCCTGCCTTCTCCTGATCTTATCTTTTTTCTCCTTTTCATGATGACTTCCTGCTGATCCAGAAGAGTGTGCATATAAGTTTCTCTATCCATCTGGGATCGCATGGAGTGAAGAATGGTTTCTGCCTTGCTTTTCTGCATGTCCCAAGTTAACTAATGCCTCTGAAGCTTTGGCAGGCCTTTTCTTTTATCTAGCCATGGCAACTGTCCTGGGAAATAATAGATATGTTACTGACACTGGCCTGCCCTAACAGTTGGCTTTCCGTGAACAAAATCAGAGAAATATAGGTCATTATTCACTATGAGAATGTTGTCTCCATATCATGAAGATGTTGGGTTACTTGTCATATGGGCTGTTGTTCCCTACTCAACCTGGGACCCTGGCTCTTATTTTGTTTTAAATGCAGTGCTCAGAAGATTAACATTTTCATGGTCATTCAAAGCAAGCATCCAATATGGATTCTCAAACCAGGGACAGGTTGTCTGCCAGTTGCCAGAGACCTTGTTTGACTCCTTCACCTTTACCGTATTGAAACTTGATAGAGCTTGGTACGTTTTCTTGGCATTGCACAGCAATCTGCTGGATTCTGCTCTCCACAAGGCAATCATAGATGGGCCAATACACTATCTGATTATGATATGCAAAATTCAGATCAACCTGAATACTGTCCTCATTCCAGACAGCAAACAAGATCTCGTTCTCCCCTTCAGAGCAGTCAGTATATCTTGGCTTTTCTAGTGTGGGGAAGTAGTAGATGCAATTGTTTTGCAGTTTACATCATTCAGGGATCCAAACTCTGGTGTGAGCAAAGCCCAGCCAAGGCAAATGGTGGGAATTTTAAACGAGCCCTTGTTTTGTGGGAGAGAGAAAAGGCCTTTCAGATAGTTTGAACATTGGGGATAGAGTCCACTGATGTTAGGTACTGAGAGTCACACTCTCATCCTGTGGGAAAATGCACTGTGGGATATCTATCCATTCAGAGTTATGGGTGAAAAGAGGATTAGCTTTACCCGTTACAGTGACATGATTAGAGATTGCATGGTCTGCACAGGAAAATTCCCACATGTCTAATGGGCTACAGAACCTAAACTGTGTGCAGAGCTGATGCATAGTTAAGATTCATCAGTTATTAACCATGTGTTGTATGGGCTATTATTTTAGACAACTGTGCCTGTAACCATTTAGAGGCATGGTAAAAAAAATTGCTTTGTGTACAGAACCTCTCTTTTC